>NW_007258431.1:0-35114 GCF_000164805.1 Carlito syrichta
GCCTGAATGAAACGTCATTGTACACCTAACCCTTAACTGTACCCCACAAAACCATAATAAAAAATACTGATTAATAAAAAAAAATCTAACAAACTTGTGGGGGGGAGGGGAAGTCTATAAGACTTCATAGAGAAAAAACTATTTTACTTGATGGGTAATAAAAGGTATTTTCATAAAGAATTGTTTATAAGAAAATATTAAGCATTCTTGGCACAATTGTACAGAGCAAGGCGCACATTATGGGGAACTGGTAAACAATGTTAAGGAGTTTAAATATTGCCTATAATGAAGTGAACTAATAATGAAGTATTTCAAGTAGATAGTAGTATAATCAAGTTTTAACTTTTAAAAAGATGTATCTAGGGACAGTTTAAAAGACGTGTATGCTGTTTAAACTTCTACACTAAAAGTAGATATCACAGTTAAAAGATGAGAATAACATGTAGACCCCACGAATAATGGTGACGGTGACTAGTGTTTCTAAATTTTGTGTAAGTATACAATAAAAGGTAATTAATTTGGATACTTGAGAGATACCTCCAATTAGCCAATGAGGAATTTTGATATATTAATGTTGGATTTAAGAAAGAAGACTGAGATAGAGCTAAAACTTAGACATCATAATTATAAAGTAGCATTTGAATTGACTGAAGTTTATATATATACTCACACATATATAGTATGAGCATAAAATAAGAAGAAAAGAGAATAATTTATGAAGGGCTCCAATATTTAAGCTCCAAGCAAAGGTTGAGAGCCTTAAAAAAATAAAAAGTAAGAAAGAATGCTTATGAAAAAAATAGAATAAAAAACTGGAAGAAAAGTTATCATGGAAGCCAAAAAAGTTTTGAAGATAACTGGTCACTAATTGGAAATGTTGCAGAGGATATAATTAATGTGACCACTGAACGTGTTAGTTATTTTTAACAGAAGACTGTTAATAACTTTTGTGTCCATGATTACAATGTTCTGAGTGCAGAAACCAAATTCTAGTGCAAGTAAAGAACTAATTGAGGGTAAGCAATTAAAGATATAAATGTAGACTGTTCTATCAATTTATGTATTTTGAAGAAATGAGTCTAAGGATATTAGCTAAATGAAAATGCAGAATAGGAAAATAATATTTTATCACTCAAAAAATCTACATGGCTTATCTTAAAGATGCAGCAATAAGTTATTTGAAATAAAAAGGTTAAGCTTAGAGAAAAAAATAGATAACTTTTATGGGAAAATTCTGAATTTTTGGTAAAAGTATTGATTGCAAGGGCAGCAGCATAGTGGTAGGCATTACTGTTTTTCCTTAAACATAAAAAACTAACCCCAAAATACAAAAACTGCCTTTCTGTGAGATTGTACGAAAAAGATAAGGTAGATAATGATATTGCTGTTTGTGGGGGAAAAAGATGATGAAGAAGACTCACTGGCAAATTTTGATCTCCACTATTTTTAGAAGAGGGATAATAGGGTGAACAAAATAGTTGAGAACAGTGGTCAAAGTTTAAAAGTAATTTGTAAAAATAAAGGATTTGACCAAGACCTTATAGTATAATTCTTGTGCATATTTGAAGATCCAGCAATATGTACAAATTCTGAGTTTTTGTAAACAATTTTACTCATATTAGTTTGACTTTCACTCAACAGCCACGAGTGTTAGAGCAGAAACAGCACATAATTGGTGTTTTTACGGACATGGAAGGAGAAATGAAAATGAAATGAGACTGATACTGATGCATTTAAAAGAGGTTTTATGTGATCCCTGACTGGACAGATTTAAAAAGTCATGGAAGCAATGATTATATGCTAGGATGAAACAAAATCTTAGAAGTTGCGCTATTATTAAAATAGCAATGACAAAAAATAATTGAGAGTTGGAAGCATGTATGGCTCAGGTTGAAAATATTAGGGAGTTGAGAGTTTATAATTTTGAATTTTGAATACTTCAACTATGCCCAAGGTTCAAAATGAGGGATTTAAATTGAGTAGCAGCATTAGAATAAAAATGAAAGGAAATGGAAGATAAAAATCTCAGAGGACTTTTAATTTTTGTAGTTTACTCTATCGTTAACATGGTTCTTAAAGCTGCCTTCAGAGGTCCTCAAACTTTTAAAACAGGGGGCTAGTTCACTGTCCCTCAGACCACTGGAGGGGCGGACTATAGTTTTAAAAAAAGATAACTATGAACAAATTCCTTTTTTTTTTTTTTAACTATAGTCCACCCCTCCAACGGTCTGAGGGACAGTGAACTAGCCCCCTGTTTTAAAAGTTTGAGGACCCCTGATAGATGGTGGTAGAAGTGTAGATAGTAACTATGAGGCACATGCAAAAGTTTTCAACAAAAGATTGATAATGTATGGACAATGTTAGATGATAATAGCTAGATGTCGAAAACAAAAGAAAATGCATGACAAAAGAAATAATTATAAGATGAGAGAAGTTATTAGAATCAGATTGACTTGACTTTAAAGTTTACTTTCACTACATGTTGACTATGAAATATTAACTAAATCATCATCTCTACTTCAAAAGTATATCTCAGCCATAAAGAAAATTTCTGCACAAAATTACATTTTTTTTTTTTACCTAAAAATATGACCAAGGCAAAGAAACTCTCAAATCATACAATTTCAAGTTCCAATACCCATTTAAATATGGTAGTGTTAATATATATAAAATCTGAGAAAAAAGCAGTATAATTTCCCATGTAGGTACAAGCAATGACATTTATATTTCTGAAATGACTAATTAAAAAAAAGAACTTATAACTAGAATACTGTGTTCATTTTTATTTAGAAATATGTAGTCCATATAGAAGGAAGGAAAAAAAAGATAAGAGCAGGAATAAATGTAATAATAATAATGCTTGAACATTACAAAAAATAATCAAAAGCATATAATTTATTATATGCCACTAATAACTATAATTCACTGAATTTTAAAAGTTGATAAGTTAAATGTATATGTTATAAGATGCAGAACAAATATTTGATAAAATTCAACATCGTATAATAACAATAGTTTGACAAATAGTAGAACTGAACATATCTAAACTGATGAATGTTATCTAAAAAGACTTAGTAGACATCATAGTTAACTTGAAATATTGCAAGATTACTGTCATAATATAGAATTATTTAAATGATAATTATATTTTCTATTCATCAATATACTGCATGTACAATAAATGAAAACACAGTAAAGATTGGGAAAAAAGAAGTACAACTGTCATTAATTTACTAACCAAATAATCATAAATATAGATTATCAAAATAATCTACAAAAATGACTATTACTAATTTGTTGATATAAACAATATACTTAATAAAAGGGATTATAAAAGGAACTAAATTCTACATATATAATAAATATTAACATAATTTGCATATATCACATTTCAGACGTCCGTGTCAAGAACATCTTCTACCTTTGCCAAGATTAAGTGTGATTTCATTTCACTTAAATGTCTAATAAGCCCTTAGAATTTGTTTTTTTAAAGAAAACATTTTCTTTTTTTGAAGAGAACAATTTTTTTAATGCTATTTACTTTGCTTGTTTAACTATAAAGAACCTCACCCCTCACCCTAGTAGCATTTTCCTGTTGTGACCTTTTGTGACAATGTGTTACTAGCTGTAGATAAAGAACAGAGAGAATTTCTGCTGATCGTAAATCCTACCAGGAACTTTTAAAAAGTATGCCATTTATATTATACCACAAATTATTTCCTTGTTTTATACCTTTACATCCTCTGAAAGGCAGCCCAGCATAATTAATAGGGGCCAATGAATAACACTCAATGCTGGTAGTTTTATATATAGTTGCAAAAAAAGTATCAAAATTAATCATAACTCTATATTGTTTTTATTTTGATATTTAACTACAATAGTATCTTAAAAGTAAAATAAAGAATTCGTTTATAAAAGTTCTTTATCATTGGGAGCAGAAGTCTTCTGAGTTTAAATTCAGCTTCTACTTTCATTGTGTGATTTCACTTATGTAGACTCCATTTTTCTCATCTAGAAAAAGATGAGGGAGATAATAACTAGTTCACAGGGTAGTTGACTGAATTTGTCATATGTGCAAAAAATACTTTTTTGTAGTAACTAATATGAGGTGTGAATTTAATTTTTAAAAAGACAGTCTTTATAGTAGCAGTAGAAGTAGAAGTGTTGGCTATTATTATATAGGATCTTGATTACCACGTCACCACATTGAGGATTAGGATTAGTCTGTCCTGACTCAGAAGCTGATTTCATTTTTAAACATTAGCATACCTTACAAATTATGTTAATAAAATATTTATATGCTTCATTGTTTTTTAGAAAAAAATTTTTCTACTTTTTTACATTTTAGATTTGGGGATACACATGCATATTTGTTTCATTGACATACTGTATAGTGGTGGGGATTGGATCTCAGGTGATCCGTTCCCCAGATAGAGAACACTGTAACCCATAGATAGTTTCTGAACCCTATTTTATCTCCCTCCTTCCCCCTTATTGGTGTCTCCAGTGTGTATTGTTTCCATCTTTGTGAGAGTATGAAGTATTTGGTTTTCTGTTTCTGAGTCAGTTTACTTAGGTTGAGGAATTCCAACTCTATCCAGCTTGCTGCAAAGGACATAATTTCATTTTTTAATGGCTGTGTAGTATTCACTGGCATGTATACACCATATTTTCATTACTCACTGATTGGTTGATGCACATTTAGGCTGATTTCACATCTTTGCAATTGTGGATTGTGCTGCGATGAACATGTGGGTGATGGTGTCTTTTTTATATAACAAACTCTGTTGCTTAGGATAGATTTCTAGCAATGAAATCCTATTACTGGACCAAATGATAAATTTATTTTTAGTTCTTTGAGTAATCTCCATATCACTTTCCATAGAGGTTGAACTAACTTACACTCCCACCAACAGTATATTAAGCATTCCCTTTTCTCTGCATCTGTGCTGACATCTTTTTTCTTTTCTTTCTTTCTTTTTTTTTTTAATAATTGGCAATCTGGTTGGTGTAAGTTGGTATCTCATTGTGGTTTTAATTTGTATTTCTCCGATGACAAATGTTGTTGAATATTTTTGCATGTTTTTTGGTCACTTGTATATCTTCTTTTGAGAGATGTCTGGTCATGCCGCTTGCCCACTTTTTAATGGGATTATTTGCTTTTTTCTGGCTGATTTGTTTGAGTTCTTTGTAGATTCTGGATATTAGTCCTATGTCAGATCCGTAGTTTGTGAATATCTTCTCCCATTCTTTAAGTTGCCTGTTTGGTTTGTTGATTATTTCTTTTGCTTTGAAGAAGTTTTTTAGTTTAATTAAGTCCCAGTTATTTATTTTTGTTTTAGTTGCATATGCTTTTGAGGTTTTAACCACAAATTATTTGCTAGGCAAAGTCCAGAAGATTTTTTCCTAGGTTTTCTTCTAGAATATCCATGGTTTTTGGTCTGACACTTAAGTCTTTAATAGATTTTGAGCTAATTTTTGTATATGAGGAGAGATAAGGATCAAGTTTCATTTTTCTGCATGTAGCTATCCAATTTTCCCAGCACTATTTGTTGAATAGGATATCTTTTTCCAAGTGTATGTTTTTGTCTGCTTTATCAAAGATCAGCTGGTTGTTGGTTTGGGGTTTATTTCTGGATTGTCTATTCTGTTTCATTGGTTCATGTGTCTACTCTTTTACCAGTACCATGCTCTTTTGGTTACTACTGTCCTGTAATATAATTTGAAGTCAGGTAATGTAATAACTGCAACTTTGTTTGTTTTGCTTAGGATTGCTTTGGCTACTCTGTCTCTTCTTTGGTTCTATATTCATTTTAAAATTTTTTTTCCTACTTCTGTGGAAAATGATATTGATAGTTTGGTAGGGATTGCATTGGGTCTGTGAATTTATTTGGGCAATATGATAATTTAAATAATGTTGATTCTTCAAATCCCTGAGCATAGGATCTTTCTCCAATTGTTTGTGTCCTCTGTAATTTTTTTTTTATCAGAGTTTTGATCTTTCACCTCCTTAATTAAATACATTCCTAGGTATTTTAGCTTTTTGATTGCTTATTGTAAATGAAATTGAGTTCTTGATTTGACTCAGCTTAATCACTACTGTAGTTTAGCATTGCTACTGATTTGTTTATGTTGATTTTGTAACCATAAACTTTAGTGATTTCATTTCAAGTACAGGAGTATTTTAGAAGAGTCTTTAGGGTCCTCATGGTGTAAGATCATATTGTCAGCATACAAAGATCATTTGATTTCTTCTTTTCCAATGTGGATATCCTTGATTTTTTTCTTGCCTGATTGTTCTACCTAGGACTTACAGTACTATGTGAAATAGTAGTAGTGAAAGTGGGCATTCTTGCCTTTTTCCAGTTCTGAGAGGGAATATGTCAATTTTTCTCCATTCATGATGACATTGGCTGTGGGATTGTTATACACGACTTTTATTATTTTGAGGAACATTTCCTCTATGCCTATTTTGCTAAGGGGTTTTTTCATGAAGGATTGCTGGATTTCATCAGCATATTTTTCTGCATCTATTAAAATGATCATATGATTTTTATTTTTAATTATGTTTATGTAGTAGATAATGTTTATTGACTTGCTTATGTTGAATCTCCCTTGCATTCCTAGCATAAACTTGGTTGTAGTATATTATTATTTATTTTAATGTGCTATAGAATTCAGCTTGCTAATATTTTGTTGAGAGTTTTTGCATCTATGTTCATCAGGGTTATTGGTCTGTAGTTCTTTTGTTGTTGTATCTTTTCCTAACTTTGATATCAAAGTAATGCTGGCCTCAGAGACTGAGTTAGGGAGGATTCACTTCTCTTCAGTATTGTAGAAGAGTTTCAGTAAAATTAGTAGCAGTTTTTCTTTGAAGATCAGGTAGAATTCAGCTGTGAGTCCATCAGGTCTTGGATTGTTTTTGTTGGAATACTTCTAATTACTATTCCAATCTTGTTACTCATTATTGGTCTGTTTTGAGTTTCTATTTCCTCCTGATTCAAAGTTGGTGGCTTGTATTTTTCCAAGAATGTGCCTATTTCCTCTAGATTGTCTAGTATGTTTGCATAGATACGTTCGGAATAGTCTTGGATGATCTTTTGAATTTCTGTTGTATCAGTTATAATGTCTCCTTTTTTCATTTCTGATTGAGCAAATTTGAGACTTCTCCCTTCATTTCTTAATTAATCTAATTAGTAGCTTATCAATTTTACTTATATTTTTAAAGAACCAACTTTTGTTTCATCGAATTTTTGTGTTGTTTATTTCTATTTCATTTCCTTCTTCTCTGATCTTTGTTATTGTTATTATTATTTTTTTCTGCTAGCTTTGGGCTTGGTTTGTTCATGTTTTTTTAATTCCTTGAGTTGTGATGCTAGATTGTTGGTTTGTGATCTTTCAGTCGTATTAATGTAGGTCTTAAGCACTGTAAATTTTCCTCTGATCACAGCTTTGACTGTTTCCTAGTGGTTTTGATAACTTGTTCCATTGTTGTCATTGGTTTCAAGGAATTTTTAAATTTCCATCTTGATTTCATTTCTGTTCAAAGGAACATTCAGAAGCAAATTGTTTAACTTCCATATCTTTGTTTGGTTTTGCAAGTTCTTCTTGGAGTTAATTTCTAGCATAATTTCACTTTGATCTGAGATGTTGCTTGATATGATTTCAAATTTTTGGAATTTATTGAGATTTAATTAGTGGCCTATCATGTAGTCTATCTTATAGAATGTTCCAAGTGCTGTTGAGAATAATGTATATTCTGTAGTTTTCTGATGCAATATTCCATAGATGTCTGTTAGTTGCATTTCCTCTATAATTTTGTCTAAGTCTCACATTTCTTTGTTGACTTTCTGCCTTGATGATCTGTTTGTTGTTGTCAGTGGAGTGTTGAAATCTCCAACTATTATTGTATTGCTGTCTCTCTCTCTCTCTCTCTCTCTCTCTCTCTCTCTCTTTAGGTCTAGTGGAATTTATTTTATAAAGGTAGGGCTTTGGTAATTTTCTAATTTTTTGTCTGTTTTGAGCCTTCTGGGGTAGTGCAGAAGAAAGGTGCTGAAACATTGCACAAGTATGTACTCTTAGCTGTATCAGTGGGGATTAGAAAGAAGTTCCAGGCCACTGGGGAAAACTGTTGTGTAGGTCAGGCACAAAAGAGTTCACAAGGGTAATGAGAGTTTTCTGTGCTACACATCCTACCCAGGGTAATGAGAGTTTGTTATGCTGCACATTCCACCCACCTCCCACTTTGGCCTCCAGCAACCTGAGATCTGAATGTCAAGGTGCAGCCAGCCTCAGGGCCTCAGGTATTTTCAGGCAACCCACAAGGCTGTCTGCAACTGCTGAGTTTTTGCCCTTGGAGCCCATTCCCTCCCAAGCTGACTGGAAAGCAGCCACTCCACCCTGCAAGCGTAGAATTCCTGGGAAATGGTGACTGACACTGCTTAAGGCTTTCTTACTGTAGCACAGCATAGCTATGGGTCAGCCAGTTTCAGGTTCAAGGAACCCTGTAACTTTGCAGCAGAAGCACAAAATTCCCAAGTTCTCATCACTTATTTTCCCCTCTGTGCCCAGAGATTATAGTGGATTGTGGTGGTATAGGCAAGAGTCCAGTCTGTTCTTTCATTGTTTTATTTTTCTTTGTCTTTATTAACATTAGTTGTTTAGACGTTATAAAGCAGAGACTAAGCAATAGTAATGTCATAAAATGAAGGACAGCTAACTTCACTGTGGTTAAATTTGCTCTTAATACCATTGGGCTGTCCATGCATTATTACAACAAATGGTGGCAGCCATCACTCTAAGGTTTCACTAAGCACTTGTTTTCTTTTTAAACTACTTTCCTGTTTGCTTATTTAAGATGAAATATTTTTTAAAATGTAATCTCTGCACACCTCATCAATAAGGATATCTGCATAATGAGCATTTGTGTACCTAACTCCGAATTGTACTCTACGTCTTTAAAATAAAAAATTTTTAAAAATTAAAATTAATTGTTAAAAAAACATAACATCGGCCGAGGTTACTGAATTGCCTGAGCCCGTGGGTTCAAGACTTACCTGGACAACTTGGTGAGACCGCATCTCTACAATAAATTTAAAAAATTTGCCGGGCACGGTAGCGCACGCCTGTAATTCCAGCTACTTGGAAGGCTGAGGCGGAAGGATTGCCGGAGCCCAGCAAGTCGAGGCTGTGGAGACTGGGAGCGGCCACTGCACTCCAGTCTGGGTGACTGAGTGAGACTCCAACTCAAAACAACAACAACAACAACAACAACAACATAATCTCCATGGTCCATTCTGTTATTAAAATTATGTCTTTATGGGACCAGACAATAGACATACATTTTCATTCTCTGATCGAGAACTGGCAAATAGAGAAGAACAAAACCAAAAAAACCCCCAGAATCAGAGCTTAACAAATTACTTGAGCATAGAACTTGAAGAAAGAAAATCATGAAGGAAATTTTGATAAGTTCCTTTGTAGAGGAAACCCTTATCTACTTCTCTATTCTGAGTGAATAAGCTGATGACCACTTTGTATGCCTCACATATAGCATGAATGAAAATGTTATAATATTCTTTTGTACTCTCTGCTATGCTACAGTCAGCTTAGAGAAGAAAAATAAAACATAATTCACATTATCATTTTTGGTTTTTTGACTTTTAGTTTTAGTTTTGCATCTAAGTAAATTACTTATATTGATGTCTCTAAAGAACAAAACATTATAATTGCATTGCACCATCCACTTAGTAGTTTACCAATGTAGATGGAGATTTTTTTTTGTTTGCTTTCTGAGCACTTACTAAAATTGTTGTCTTTTTCATAAATAAGAAACAGTAAGAAGAGAAGTACATTTTGTTCAATATAATGTTAAATAATTTTAGTTTGTCATTATATAAATAAAATGCATGCTTTTTCAATGCCTATAGCACTTTTCTAGAAGCTAAATACATTGTATAAAGCATTATATATTACATATTAACAATAAATATCCAAAAATATATGATATTTGAGTACTTGATATTTGGTAGCTTCTCCTTGCCTCTGAATTGATTGTTTGAGTCCAATAACATGCTTTAAACAATTAGAATATTAAATATGATACAAAAAGAGGCTTAAAAACTTGTTCATTGAAGTTTCACTTCTTTGTCTGTGCTTGGAGCCCTGTGACTACTCTGTGGTTAATTTGAGCAAGGTCACTGGAAGATTAGAAGTTATATAGAAGAGAATCAATGCACTCCATTGAATGGCCAAGTGGCCACCAAATATTGAGGTCATTCTGTGTTATTTAGACACTGGCCCATCTTCCAGTTAAAAACACACAAGAAAGGGCCCTGTATTAGCTGACCTATCCCAAGACAGAAACCAACTCAATGATTTGTAGAAAAAATACAATGGTTATGTTAGTTAAAATTGTTTTATCACATAGCACATACTAAGTGATACACTCACATATGTAAGCTGGGTAAAAGAAGATCATGATCTTATGAAGAAGACTGGGGCAAAATACTCCAAAATATAAAATACGTAATTTACAAGATGTTACATCTGCCTAAGGTTTAAGGAAATTAAGAAATTTGACATCAGAAAAGAAATCCAACTAGAGGTATAAAAAATATTCAAATATGGGGGGGAGGGGGAGGGGATTAACAGTAGCAAATATCTGTCTGGGGCTGGGAAAACACCTCTTATCAACAGGGTGTCTGAATGAAACGTAATTGTACACCTAACCCTTAACTGTACCCCACAAAACTATAATAAAAATACTGATTAATTATTAAAAAAAAAAAAATATTCAAATAGTAGTGGTATGCCTTATTGCACCATTAAATTAATTTGTGTACAGGGTCTGGTATCTGTAGTATTTTTTTGTAATCAGATAGTTGAGATGACTCAATATCAATGAAAGCAAAACAAAAAATTTAATGTTTTTATGCCAAATAAGCTCATTATGTTGCATGACCAGAGAGTGTAACTTTAACTAAGCTGGCCATCTGGCAAATTCATATTTTGGTCACAAGAGGAATCATGAAAAATAGTTCAGAATACTTGTCTTTGCAAAATGTTCACATTTTAAATATATCTTAGACTAATTATACTTTGTACAATGAATTATACATAACATACCTTACCCTTTCTTGTCTCCTCTGAGTTTATTCCATTGCTTTTAGAAAATAACTTTATTCCTAAACTCAAGGCACTAACTATAATTTAAGAACCAAAAATTATTTATGAGAATTATTAAATTATAATTGACTTGCTAAACCAATTTTATTTAATATCTTTCTTCCTCGGCAATGTTGCCTAATTAGATCTTTAATTATTCTAGACTTTTTGCCTCAACAAGCTTGCTGGAAGAAAACACTGTGTTTGTATAAACTCTTGTATACGCTAAGGGGAAAAACTCTTGTATTCAATTTAGCATCTCTTAGAAAGATCATTTTTTTTTCTTTTTGTTTTAATTTAAATTCTTAAACTAGCACAAAATAGGTTAGTTAGAAAAAGAAAGTTTGTTGACAGTAACATGCAACTAGCGATTTTTTTATCCCATGCTACAATTAAATTCTACCTTATTTATTAAGCAAATAAATAATGTCACGCACAAATTTTTATCTTTCTTTAAATGTATATCCCATAGAGAAGGCTCAATTTAATACTTTTCCCTGTTAAAATGAAGGAAACAATGATCCTACTTGCAAATGTATACAATTTGAAGAGACTGATCTGCCCGTCCATATATTAAGTGGAATTGAAATTATGACCATTTTTAAACTCATAGACATATGGGTTCTATGATTTACTTTTTTCTTATGTGGGAGGTTAACAACTATGGTTTGTGAGGGTAACTGAAAAGCTCAAATAGTTTGACATACTGTTCTTCAATACAGTTGAAATGAGGTGCTACTAGATTTCATGTTCTATTTTCTGAGAAAGTGTTATAAGAAAGTACATTTTGGGGGTTATTTACTCTTAGTTTCAAAGACCACTAGTAAGGGAGATAATTTTTCTTTTTTTTTTTAATACTCTTAATTAACTTCCTTCCCCACATGTTCTAGTCCTTCTAACATCTTTAATGTCAAGGGATAGGGAAGAAATAAGGGAGTCAGATAAAAAAAAAAGAAAGAAAGAAAGTCTTACTAAAGGTAAACCATTAGTAACTTCGGTGATGTTAATCCAAGTGTTGCCTTTCTTTATCCTGTAGCCCTTTCTTTGAGTTTTTACAGCAGCTCTCTCTCTATCCCAAGTCCCACTCCCAAGTCACAACCAGGTAAACTCTCCTTCATATACTATTCCTTGATGTCACATCATACTCTTACCTGAACTCTTACAATTCCCACTCAGATCTTGATCAGGTTCTATATATTACCATAGGTGCTCTTCAGTTGAATTAATTATTCAAGAGAGAGGCAGGCACTAGCCTCCTCAAATTTGCTCCACAAATTCCAAGGACATATGCCAGTTTATAGTAACAATTCTTTTGTTTTTGCTCAAGGAGCAGCTTGGAGTTAATATGAGTTTCTGAAGCTCATCAAACCTTGATCCACATGTAATGCAAGGATTTTCCTTCTTGTAAGATTACCACCCCAGTCTCTCAAAAAGTTCTCTTTATGAAAACTCGCTTAGTTGGAGTTGGAGGTGAGTGCAGGAAGGGAAAGAGAAAAGGTATGCTTAGCCTTTTCTATGCATATAAATAAAAACTAGGCCTCCTGTTAGCTTAGACTTTTCTAATATGGACTAGATGTAGACAATGATCGTTTAACCAATGTGGATATCTTTTAGCCAATTTTACATAAATGCAAATGATTGTTAGATGAAACACAGAAAGTCCCACTTGGTTTCAAGCTGTCCAAATAAAATGCCTGGCTCACAGTATATGATCAATACATATAAATACAATAATCATATTAACAATTTGAGCCAAAAGAGTATAACAATGTACTAAGAAAAGTGAAATTAGAATACCTGACTTCTAGTTCTGAATTTATTAGTAGTTAATGTTACCCTGATTAGGTCAGTAAACTTCTGTCTTTCTCAATATACAGATATAAACACACACACACACACACACACACACACACACACACACACACACACACACGTAAACTCTGAGGTCTCTTTCACTTACAAGGACCTATAATTCTACCCATTAGTCAACCAATACAAAATATTGGCTAATTTTTTAAAAAGTATGACTATATGCTTAAAAAAAATTTTTTTAAGACTTTATTTTGGCTTGTATCTCCCTAAGTGAAAAAAAATCACCATAGATAATGCAGGTTCAAAACTAATGAAAATGATCATATTCTCTCAAGAAAACTTCAAGCATATGTGTTTGTCTCCTTTAGATGTAGATATGTTGGTCATAACTCATTTAGGTATACAAAAATAATAATTTACTTTATGTTGACTACATACCATGCCTGGAATGATTTATTCTAGACACGGATATTTCTCTTTGAGAAACCAACATTATAAGGAGAAAGGGTCATGGTAGAAGCAGAGAAATAATAATAATAATAGAAATGAGATAAGCCCTATTTATCTATCTTTGTCTCAATTAAATTAAAAAAGTTTCATAATCCACTTTCAACATTTCTTAAGCCTTAAACATTGACAATATTTGGGATACTCCATCTTTTGAAATCAAGTGTAAAGATGAAAGATGAAATACATAACTTAAACCTTTTGCATTTCTGTAAAGGAGCATAATTAATGTTTACCCAGGATGGCTAATCCAATAGAGCCAATTATTGAATCAATTAAACACACAGACCTGGACTATACGTAGTTGCAAGTTTATTCTGCAAAAGGTGTCAGGTTTTATTTATAGTTCTTGGCTTTTCATACAACCATAAAGTGAAAAGCCCACATCTCCTTCAAGTGACTCAACAAATCTCAAAGGTTTTTACAATGACACCTCTAAAAGAGTCATTGTCTTCTTACTGTGCATAAATTTAGGACATTACCAGGAAGCATGATCAAATTTCCTTTAATGTAAAGTGAAATACTTTCCAAAAGTAGGACAACATTTCAAATAAAGCCTCAAGAAAGAATGCATCTGTGTCCATCTCTTGAAGATATGTATAGCCCTACATATCATAAAAAAAACCTCTGATCCATTTAAATGATCTTTTCAAAAAGAAGTGTACCCAACTAAAATCTACAGAAGAGTAAAACAAACCAGACTTTCTATGCTGCTTAACAAAATTTCTCTCAAAACAAAAGTAAAAATACCTTGAGATACACTTCTTAAAACTCAATATAAAATTGCAGACAATCTATTTTTATTTAGTGTCATAATGTCATCATAAGAACTGAATTTGAGACACAAGTTTAAACATCAAAAAAATAAAGTCTCTGCTTTCAAAAGTCCTAGGAGAAAAGGAGGCCTTGTGGGTGACCTTATTATTCAGTTTTAAATTTAGCAAAGAAGAAAGGGACAAGGTAAGGACTTTGGGCAGAAGTGGCAGCCATAGAAGGCAATCTTTTGAAAAGAACAGATCCTGTCACCATAGAGGTTCTAAATTGGAAGGGCACACTGAAACTCAAAATATTCCAAGGTTTTTGTATATTTTGTCCTGAAATGACAGTGTCAACAATCTTTCTCCTGCTTTTCTTAGAAAGTCTGGTTTTAAAAAGTTTGTCCCACATAGACTTGCTAATTACAATAAAATAAGAATAATTTGTTTAAGTAAGTAAAAGACACATTTTTAAGACAAACACCGAGTCCAATTTATGTCATTGCTGTACTTTCTCTTTATAATTTGCACACATTTTTTAATAACATGCAATACACAAGCATATAACTTATCTTCAACTGACAAGATAAAATTAATATATGACTCTGGTCTTTGTATAATAATCTAAATTGATATACTGCCTTAGTATTTTAATCTTTTAAGTTTTTATTTGTCCTCAAAAATAACTTTTGGAAGAGCATAATGCAGACCATATTCATTTTGCCAATAAAAAAATGATCAGAGAACCTAAATAACTCTATGTAAAATTTATTGGTCGAAGGCCTCAACTAGGGTCTTCTTGCAGATCTTATCCACTTTAATAAACATTATTATCTTCCTCCTATATGGACTTGTTTATTACAAAATCAAAGTAAAATACTTATAATTTTGCACACAAACAGCTTTGTGGACTCCATTAAAATTTCTCTTTTCAGAGCTTGCAGTAAAATTTAAGTTAATTACTGAGTGTACCTAAGAATTTTAGAGAATTCATGGATATATATTAGAACCTCATAACAGACAATGTGTTATTTATATTTAATGTAAAGTGATGCACATTTCTGGAGATTAGGTGTTAGTTTATCACATTTTAATGTTTTACTATAGTCATATAATAGGGAGAATAGTTCCTTGCTAGTATGTCCCCAGTGCACAGGCTTGCTGGACACATAATATATATCAGATAATATTTGTGGGTGAAATAAATAAAAATACATGAATGAAAGGGTTTGTCAATAAACATGGATTCTAAAATTTTGTTCATTTTTTTTCTCACACTTATGGGGGGATAAAAAGAGAAGTGATTAAAAATAGAAAGATTGCAGCCATCAAAATGAGTGGTGACCAACATCTGGGACTTAGTTTACATTACAATGGGTCATAAAGTGGTTAGCAACAACACAGAAAATTTATTAAGTGTAGTAACCATAATGTGAAATGTTCCATAAGGTGGAAAAGAAAAATTGTAACAATAAAATCTGAGATTCTGTTAAATAGGAAGAACTTTTTTCAATCAAAGATAGTCTCAAAGCTGCTTATTTTCCACTGATAATAAAATAGTTGGACCATCCCAAAAAAATAGGAGAGATAATATTTAAAAGTAGAATAGAGACAGAAATCAGAAAGCAGGTTGTATGGTAGCAGCAATTTTTGATAAGTCGTTGCAATTCTTGGCATTTTGCGAAAGATTTCCAAAGCAAACTCCTTTAAATTTGACATTTTCTAGATCAGTGCAAACTGGAAGAGCAATATGTAGACCTTCAAAAAATTAAAATTACAGAATATTAAGCAAACATGGAAACTGATATTTCTTTGCAACTGGTATTAAAAGACCAAATACGATGAGCTGATTATCAAAACACAGGTTGCCCACAATATCCTCAAGGAAAATCAACAAAAACCAAGAAACAGAAATGCATCTGGTGAGTCTCATTCATACCAAATTAAGAAGGCCTGAAACTTACTACTGTACCAGGAGAGATGCTAAGATTATTTTTTTAAAAGCATAAGTGACTTCTAAAATGGCTGACAAAGGAGTTTAAGAAATCTTTTACCAAAAGAGCAGTGACAAAACTGGACATAAGAATTTGGACACCACTGAAGACTCGAAATTGAAAAAAGTCATATAACAATATAAGAACTTATTTTTGTTAATGTACTGAACCACAGTAACAAAAAATGGCAGTCTGAGGTATTTTATTTTGGAACAACTTTCACAATTCTTGCCCTAGTTTCTTAATACAGAAGTTCTACCAGCACGCGGCAGGTAGGGAAGCCTGGGAAGACCAGGATAAGGATTGTAGAAAAGTAACAAAACATAAAACAAAACTTCCATGTCTAGAAGTATCAAAGACTATACAGATCCCAATAGAAAACAATCAGAAAAGCTCAACATCATAGCTTGCCTTTGTTTCTATACCAGGTGGGAGAAAAAAAAGAAAAAGAAATATTAGAATATAAATCAGGCAAAAGTGACACAAAAGATTGTCTTAAGATTCTACTTATCCCTGGTTTTCTAAGGGCCAGAAAGAAACTGTAAGCTACTTATCCATAGAGGCTTGTGAATAAAGAAAGTAATACCCGTGAACCACTTCTAAACTCTTAGAGTTTTTAATATGTTCCTCAATGTATGCATAATTTCATGGGCCAGTAGTAACACCATTGGTGTTTCAACTATGTTTAAGCTCTAGATGTTAAAAAAGATTCTAACTAATCATGCGCTGACAATTAAGCTATGCAGATTCACAGCAATCCTAAGTGACTGGCTAAAATATAATAATATGTCTAAAAAGATAAATAATGAGTATAGGAAAACTGTGGGTAAAAGACTCCACACAATTAGGCAAAGCAAACCACTGAACAAACACACACAAAAAATAGCAACAATACACATTAGCATGGAATGGGAAGTTATATTACAGATATTTTACAATCAATCATATAAAATATTGAGTTTTTAGTAGCAAAAACACAAAAAAGATAGATGTACATAGAAACAAAAAATTATATCCACTCAGGGGAAACAAACTAATATCAATACCAATTTTCTGATGGACCTCCTATGTTGAGCTTAGCAAGAAGTTTTAACTATCTTCAAAAAACTATACAAAATCTAAGTTAAGTAATTGAAGGAATGTATGGCAATGGCTCATCAAGTAGAAAATATCAGTACAGAGAAAAGAATTTTAAAAATGGAACCAAAGTGAAATGCTAGATTTGAAAAAAGCAACATAAATTTAAATTTACTAGACAGGCTTGACAGAAGATTTGAGCTGTAAAAAGAATAAATCAACAAACTTAAAGATATATTAATTAAGATTATCTTGCATGCAGGAAAGAAAAATAAAAGAATAGAAAAATAATAAAAGGTACCTTTTAGACTAGTGAGACACCAACATGTACCAACATACACGTAATGGGAGTCCAAGAAGAAGGATAAATAGAAGTCCTCAGATTTAATAAAAAAATATTTAATGTGTACTTTACAAACTCTAAGTAATATAAACATAAAAGTATCACCAACAAGACACATCATAGTTAAAAGGC
Source organism: Carlito syrichta (assembly GCF_000164805.1). NCBI lineage: Eukaryota > Metazoa > Chordata > Mammalia > Primates > Tarsiidae > Carlito > Carlito syrichta. Next base: position 17,787 of record NW_007258431.1, read on the forward strand.
AAACATTTTTAGAAAATATTAAAAGCAAAAGAAAAATGAAATTCTCACATGCAATGGAAACAAAACCAGATCAACGTCTGTCAGAAACAGCAGTGGAGGCCAAAAGACAGTGAGATCGACTATTCAAAATGTTGAAAAAAAATTAATAGAATTCTACATCCAGCATTACTATCCTTCAAAAAGATAAAAGATGGTGAAATAAAGACATCCTCAGATAAACAAAGACTAAGAGAATTCACTGATATCCTTTGCTGTAAGAATTATTACCAGAAATTATTTCAGATGAAAGTGACACTAGATGGTAAATCGAGTATACCCAAAGAAGTAGACATCGTTGATTTTTAACTATGTAATTGTAAGGGAGTGTAATTGCAGTTGTATTTTCTTTTCTCGAGAAATTTAAAAGAAAATTATCTGAAAACAAAATTATATAGTTATCACTGAGCTTATAACATAAATATATATAACATATATAAAAATGAAAGCTTTAAGAGGTGAGAGAAAAAAGGAATTATATCAAAGCTAGAAAACCACACCAGACAGCAAGAAAGAAACTCATAATCACAGGAAGAAATAAGGAGAACGGTAAAGGGTAATTATATACAATAATGTAATATACAACTCGTATATACTTCCTTTTCTGATCTTGAAGAAGGCAAAGCCAACATAGTTTAGAAGTAGTTAGGTGGATTTTCTTAGGCAGGTCTAATTTAGAACAGGGTAAGTGTTCAGACATATGTTTTATCTGTACATGACCTTCACCCCACCGACCAGGCACATCTTACCTGACCACCTTGTGGGTTGGAATGTGGAGCTACCAGAACAGTAAATCACAGAAAATTAGGAAAATGCACAAAACAAAGACATGATGCTCTAAGAAAAGCTCAAGTCTAGTTAGAAAGTGTTTTTCATTATTTTGAAGGTCATTGTGAGCTTAAAAGTTTGAGACATGATATTCACAACTTATGATCAGAAGCCTGCGGTCCTTCATTCTTTGTTTATGGTTTGCTTATTCATCATTGTGCAAGTATATAAACTTTCTTGTGAAAGGCAAGCACGGGCCCTTTCTTTTTAAGATCGGCATGCTTTCCTTGAATGCGTCCCTGTTCTTTCTTAGAGCATATTTTGAATTCATTCAAAATATTCATATTTTCTGTGATGGAGTCAAAGAGCCCATGGAGAAACACACCACACCCTGCCTGTCATCAGTATCTCTTTACCTCTAAATGAACCCAGAAAGTATGAAATATATGTATGTATGTACAAACACGTGTAATTGAAGAAAACAAAAAAATTATTTTACTCAAAAATATATTTCTTTGACATACTTTGAAATGACCCCTGCAGAGTCAATACAGAGAAGTGGTCTCCCAAAGCTGTCTTTTGTGAAAAAAAACTTGCATTTGGAGCAACATATTTTTAATTTTTTTCTGAGATTGAATCAGAATTAATTTGAAGAAAATGGTGATGGGATTAATATTTTATTTTTAGAGCAATAACAGAAAATAACTCAAAAATAAAGTAAAAAGTGACAGAAATGTGTTAGTAAATTATAAATATCTTCTTAATAAAAAGAAACCGATACTAAGTACAAAAATAAGTTGGAATACATAATATTTTAATAAAATCAGCATAAATTCATACATATCAATAATAATAAATGTAAATGAAATAGCACTCTATTTGAAAGATAAAGATTATCTGACTGGAAAAAAGCAAGATACAGCTCTAGGCTCTATATAGATAGCACAAGCACACTAGTCACTTTGTTTTTTTTTTATTTTTTTGAGTCAGAATCTCACTCTGACACCCAGGCTGGAGTGCAGTGGCATGCTCACAGCCACCACAGCCTCGACTTGCTGCATTCAGGCAATCCATCCACTTTAGCGTTTCAAGTAGCTGGAACTACTATTACTACACCACCATACCTGGCTAATTTTTTGATGTATATAGAGACGAGGCCTCTCCATGCTGCCCAGGTTGTTCTCAAACCCGTGGATTCAGGCAATTCTCTCGCCTCAGACTATGATTCACTTTATATGTGAAGACATAAATATCTTGACATTGACAATATGTAAAAATATGTACTATACAAAATGTAAACATAATAGTTGACCTTGAATTAATAGCTATGTTAGTGTCCGAAAAAAGGACACTTTAAGCCAAAAATATCACCAGAGATAAAAGATATTTTAGAATGTTAAAGTGGTGACTTATATGAGAAAAATATAAAAATTATATGTGCACCTAAGAACAAAAAATCCAAAACATTGAAGAAAAAACTGATAAACTCGCATAAAGATATAGGCAAATCAACAGTACTAACAATCAAGAATAATTCCCTCCCGAAGATAAATAAAACAAGCAGACAAAAAAAATCAGTAAATACATAAAAACTTGGAAAGTTTATCAACCAAACATATTTAAGTTGCATCTATAGAATATTATACCCAACAGTAGCAGAATACATATTTCTAAAGCCAACAAAGAATACGTCCAAGTATTGACCACATGGTAAACCATAAAACAAGTTCCAATAAATTTAAAATCATTGAATTGATACAAGCCATGTTTTCTTTCCAAAATTGAGTTAAATTGGAGTGCATAAAAAGGAATTTAGAGAAATCCACAGGCAAATGTAGAAATTAAGCAACACATTTAAAAATAACTTATGGGTCAAACAATAAATCACAGGTAACTTAGAAGATATTTTGAATTAAATGATGACAAACACACAACATATCACAATCTAAGGGATGCAGCTAATGGAATGTAGAAAAAGTGTATATCTCTGTAATAGTTTGCTAGGGGATTTCATAACAAAGTAATCACATAACAAGTGGCTTAAACATAAGTTTATTGTTAAAATTTCAAATCTGACAGGTATTGGCAAGTTTGACTTCTCCAGAGCAATTTCTTCTTGGCTTCCAGATGTCTTCCTTCTGGCTGTGTTCTCACATCATTTTACCTCTCTGTGGGTGCTCATATCAGGTATTCTTTTTGTTTTTAGGAAGGAGACCAAACTGATCCTATTTCATCCACGATTCTCCCTTATAGCCTTATTTATACTTACTTACCTTAAAGGTCCTGTTTATCCCCCAAATATTTCCAAAAACTGTCACATTGGTGATTCAGAGTTCAACGTGCAAATTTTGAGAGAATACAATTTAGTTCATAATATGCTTTAAATGGCTATATTAAAAATTAGATACCTCAAATCAAATATCTCAGTTACAATATTGGAGAACTAGTAAAATAACAAACTAAACCCAATCCAAGAAGAAAAAAAATAGGAAAGATTCCAAGGGTAATTGTCTCAGTACATTCAGGCTGCTATAACAGAAATGCCATTAACGGAGTCCTTATGAACAATAGAAATTTATTTTTTACAGCTTTAGAGGCTGAGAAGTCCAAGACAAAGACACTGGTAGACTCAATGTCTGGTGAGGGTCTATTTCTCATAGATGATGATTTATATGTTTCCTCACATGGCAGAAAGAAGCAAACAAACTTTCTGAGATTTCTTTTTATAAGGGCACTAATCCCATACATGAGGTCTGAGCCCTCATGCCCTTACTGTGGAAACCATTGTTCAGCAGAAAGTAGCTACAGAAAAAGAGACGTTTGCCATCAAGTGCCACCAAGATTTGGCATTGTTGATCTATCAGGGGGAATGTGGAAGCCGTGTTATACAAGGGCCACATTGTGTTATCCTTCAACTGATTAATGAATAGACTACAGTCAAGGTAAAAATGAATCAGAACTTCCTCTTTGTATGGCGGGGATCCTAATACATGATAGGAATCTTTACACTAGCACTAACTCCCAAAAAAGGTTAACTCCAATAGAAAACGCTTGCTGCCTCCCTTACAGTATAGTAAATAAATCTGTTTTTCTACTCTAATCTGACTTAGGTGAATTTTTTTACTGTCTTCAACTCTGAAATGTATCTGCCTATGACTACTGTATGTCAACTAATTAGACAACTTAGATAAATTGATGACATTTCTGAAAAAAATAGACAAATTACTAAAAATATTTTTTCAAAAAAGAAAAAAGTTATAATATACCAATAAAAAGTAAGCAAATTGAATTACTAGCTAGACATCTCCTTACAAACTATCCTAAGCCCAGATAAACATCTTATTCAAATACTCAAGACATCTCAGAAAAAACAGAGGAGCAAATATTTACCATATTATCCTATTAAATCAGAACTACCTTGATACTATCGCAAAAAACAAAAACAAAAACTAGAAAAACAACTTTTGTAGAAAAATATTCCTGATAAAGATAGCAAACTCAATATAATAACATATAAAAAGATTTTATACCAATCGTGGAGCCACGGCCATTGGCCCCCTAAAGATTTACTGAAAAATCACTGACTTGAGGCATATTGATTAATAGTATAAAAGGCATATACAAATTTGTTTAGTAGGTATACATGGAAGCCTTCGGACTGAAGACCCAACTTCCTAATGAGTTGCAGAATCCTAAATGTTATTTGCAGGTTACAAAAAGAATGGGGCCTGCATTCTGGTAAAACAGGTTATTAGAGGGGAAAGAAGAATTCTATTGAGGAACAGCAAATTATTGGGAGAAGAAATGTATGGGAGGAAATAGAGAGTGATTTGGAAGTAGTTCTCTTTGGAAGTTGAATGAAACTGGGAGACAATAATTATTTTGCAAAATGGTTGAGCCAGGTCTGATTATATTCTTTCTCTCTTTTCCTGATAACAAGAAGAGGAAGCAGCTTGATAAAGAAGATAGGAGTTTGGGGGAAAGTCAGAGAAAACTTAAGGTAAAATGCCATAATTTGGCATATCGGCTTCCGAGCCCCAACACCATGACCAAGTAAGATATCCTAGGAAAATAAAGTTGGGTAACATACAAAGTAATTTCATGTTATGCATCTGTAGGATGGCACGCACTCAGGGACAATATGAGCATACCCTGGATATGACCCCAAGCAGGAGGTTGAAGCTTGGAGAGAGTTCCCGAGGGTGGCCAAACCGGCATGTCCCCTTCCCTCAGACTCTGTGCTTGAGCATGCAGGTCATACTGAGGCCATGGACAAAGTGTGTTCTATAACTGCTGACCACATCTTGCAGCTATGCATAGTAAGTTTTTTTTGCTCCCCCTTTCTTGAGATAGTCAGTCCCACATGCTGATTCAGATAGGATTGGGCATGCCAGGATCAATGTCCATAACCTTTGATTACCTTTAGTTCACCTTCAGTTCATTAAAATCCCAAATTTTCATACCTAGAGAGATATCACAGCCATTTTGTGTACACACAATGTATGTATAAGCACAATCTCACAATGTGTCTGTATACTAGAGACCCTGTCCATTTTACACTAAACCCAGCACTCCACCCTATATAAAATGCCATATAACCTATGTACCTTGTACAATTGTGAGGTTTATTTCTGTCCAACTAACTATTCTTGGACTATCTCCCCTGTAAGTAAGTTCCTGAATGAAGCCCATGTCTCATCTGTTGTCTATAGGTCAATCTTCAGTCTCTTGAACACAGTGCCAATCCTCTTGGGGTCTTTGGGATCCAGCACCACATATGGTGATCCAACTAGGAAGCCAAAGAAACTCCTGTGAGTGCTGAGGCAGTAGGTTTGGGAAACAGAAAATTCAGGTTGGCCATCTCTTTTTTACATGGAGACCAATAGCCAATATCTTTGATGGACGGGGCCCACTGTGTGAGTATGGGGTCACCCTGAAGAAGACAAAAAGTCTAGAATTATTAAAGAAAGTAGACCCAACCAAACAAAAATCAGATGCCTGGGCTGTGGTAACTTCAGTTAGTTGACCACTCTTGACTGCATTCCAAGTGGCCAACAAGGCTGAACTCAAAGTTAAGACCAGGGCAAAGCAGTTGCAGGATGAGCTGCAGCTGGAAGAGATGCTAGATTAGCCCAGGGAGAAACGGGAGTGAAATTCTGCATTCAGGAACAGGATGACAAAATGGAGAACCTGGCTTGCTAAGGGACCCATTTGAAGGGTTGCTGGCTGCCATGTTAGTGGGTCAGAATTATCATAATTAAGGCATCTTGGGACTCCAAGTCTTAGAACTTCATAGAAAACTCTAGTGAGGAAGAAGAGGACTGGGACGAACCCATACAGGTCCCTGTCCTCTTTGCATGGCCAGTAGTCATGACAAAAAACCAAAGCCATGCCTTCCAGGGAGGATCTGCAGGATTTTGTCCCCACCAGGGAGAAAAAAACACATGACTACACAGAATTATACTGCAGCAAAATTAGTGGAACTTGAAAATAGTTTCAGGCAGAAAGAGAGGGTCTCAACTGTAGGCTGGTTTCTCCACCCGTGGGATGCAAGGGCAGAAAAAAACATTATACTTACTGGGATAGAAAACTGAGTAAATTGACCTCTATTATACATCACATTGAGGCAGTATCTCTACATTGCAAATAATAAGGATCGGATAGCTGTCCTTTTTGCTTGTGTGATGGCAGACTGCAAAAGTGCCTGGTCAAATGCGAGAGATGTCCCTACATCTCCTTTTTATTGGAAAACTGTGAAAGAACTGCAGAATATCCTCTGGGAGCTAGGAATGAAAAATGCTATCTATGCCGAGCACTATCGTTACCCTAATAATGAACTCTTTACTGCTGACATTAAAGATGTTATTTTCCAGTGGTCACTCAATCAATGATATGACACACTGGAATCTATCCTGAGTCCTCTGGTGGGATAATCAATGTGTCAGGGCAGCCCAGGCTGCTCTGACTTAGGGGGAACTTGAAAATACACAAGGGAGGAGTTCATGTTGCAGGAGTAAAATATAAGGGATCTAAAGGGAAAGAGCCAAGGGACCAGTCAAGGTAATTCACTATCAAATGTGGTGCAACCTGGTAGCAGCAGGCACATGCATCGTGAACACTGACAAAGAGCCCAATGCTGTGCTTGGCAGATGACAGCAGAAGCTCCAATCAGAGAACATTTTATCAAAAAAGTTCAGGTCCAGTCTACTGCTCCTCCTGTAGAGAGGTGGCGGGCTCTAATCTCCCTAGACTAGGATGAGGGCAAAGATGGCTAAGATGTCTGGGAAGTAGGGGCCACATATAAAATTGATTATACATTGGTCATCTAAAAACAAACAAACCATATTTACCCTAGTGGACACCAGGGCAGAATGCACCCTTGTCTGTGGTAACATTCTTTGGTTCCAAGGATTGGTAATGGCTATAGATGGATATGGGAAAGAGGTTGTAAAAGGTAGAACTGGCATTACAAGTTAGGAGGTTATGGCCTAGCCTAATCTGGTAAATATAGGTCCCATCTCAGAATACATCCTGGGATGGACATTTTATTTGGCTTGACTCTCCAAACAACTGCTTGAGAGTTCTAGTTGGGAGTCAGAGTGGTAAACCAAGGGACTAATGAAAATGCAAAATGGACACCAATATGCTTACTTACTCCATGTCGGATGGTGACATTAAAGCAATACTGTCTGCTGAGAGGTGATAAGATCGAGAGGAGTGCCAGAAAACCAGCTCAAGTGGTCATGATAAGACTGACACAATACAATACAACAGTCTGGGCACAGTAACCAGTGCAACAGTCTTATATAGCCAGTTCATAAACCTGATGGGACATGGAGAACGATGGGAATTGAGTAAAGTGGTTTCACGGATGCACACGGTCATTCTCAACATTCCCTCCCTTCTGATCAGAATAGGAGAGGTGCTTGTCACACATATTATATTATTGTTTTGGCTAAAGCCGTCTTTAGCATCCCCATTGCTCCAGAGAGTCAAGACCCATTTGCATTCACCTGAGAAGGTAAACAGTGGACCTTTGCCATCTTACTGTAGGGATATTTACATAATCTTACTATTTGTCACGGTTTGGTGGCTGCAGACCTCAGCCAATGGACTGCAACAGAGATGGTATATATTTTTCATCACACTGATGGTATCATGTTAACTTCTGAGTCTTTTTCCAGCTTTCAAACTTCCACCCCCTACTTTGCTGTCTCATTGGTGAACAGAGGATGGATGCTCAATGCAGACAAAATCCAGAGTTCAGACTTATCAGTCACATGCTTGAGTGTCATCTGGTCAGGTACAACTAAAGTCTTTCCATTCGCTGTCATAGACAAAGTATAGGCTTATCCATGTCCTACTACACCAAAGCAGTTACAAGCCTTGTTTTGGCATTCTAGGATATTGGTGTGCTTTCATTCCCCATTTGGCCCAATTCCTTCAGTTTCTACACCAATTAGTAAAGAAAAGATTACACAGAGACTGGTCCACAAAAGAAGATGAGGCCTTTAGCAAGCTAAGGTTGCTGTCAAACAGATATAAGCCTTAAGATTACAGGGACAGCCTTTTGAAACACTGCCAGCTACTTTGAGGAGTTTGGGTGGGGCCTGTGGCAAAGGCAAGAACATTAACATGTGCTTTTGGGATTCTGGTCCCAACTATGGAAGAAAGATGAAGCTCAACATAGCATCATGGAACTATAGCTCTGTGCTATGTGTCATGCCTTATAACAAGTGGAGGATTTTACAAAGGTGGACTCCCAGTGCCAATACACACCCAGTACCCCCATGTCAGGGTGGCTAAAGGATACCTTCCAGAAATGAAAGTCTGGGCAAGTTTGGCCCCAGACTGTGGGAAAATGGCATGCATAGTATAACAGAAGAGCACACTAACAATCTCTTGAATGCAAAGCTCCATTCAGTGCTGGATCCTGAGGGATAGTTCTTGAAAAAGGGTCCTGGGCCTCCACAAATCCCCTCCACAGTACAGGAGGGACAGGGCCCCATTCCTGATCAGGCCTAGTGCATTGATGGCTTTTCATGAGGCAATCCTTATACCTGGACAACTGTAGCTATTCAGCCATCCACTAATAGCATCTGGTTGGATACTAGGAAGAACCATAGCAACCAGTGGGCTAAGCTATGAGCAGCATGGGTAGTCCTCCTCCGTGTGTCAGAGGCAATACTTCCTATGCACTAACAGCTGGACTATCTTCAAGGAACTTACAATGCGGCTACTACAGTGAGAAGCACACAAGTAAACTGTAGCAGGCTGCCCCCTTTGGGATGTGGATATGTGGAAAGACATTCTCCATTGCATCTGAAAGATGCACATAATGGTCTACCATGGGATGCCCATGCCACTTCTACACCAATCAGAAATCAATAGGCAGTTTTGCTAACCCGCATTTGCCTCCCCCAGGAAGTTCCTGTGGCAGATGTTACCCAATGACTATACAAGGAGACATAGGAGACAACATACCCTCTGGGCCATAGCAAAAAATTGAGACCTGCCACGCTGATATAAGGACATGGCATTTGTCCATTAGCAATGTCCTACCTGTGCTCAGAAACACATCAGACTTTTGCCACATGATACTGTACAGACTGTCTGGGGCCAGAGCCCAGCACAACAGTGGCAGGTAGACTACATAGGACCTCTACCCCTTAAGATGGCTGCAGTTATACCTTGATGTGTGCTGACATCTACACAGGATTAATGCAGGCATGTCTCAGTAAACGTATCATCCAGAAGACTGCCATAAAGGTAGTAAAGCAGCTGTTTGCAAACTACTCCATCCCCATGGACATTGGCAATGACCAAGACTCATACTCTTCTGGGCTCAAAGTTCAAGAATGGATAAAGGCCCTGGATATCACTGACATGCATATCTGTTATACAACCTGAGTATTCGGAGCCAACTCTATACTTTGGCCAATGCCTCACATTCATTTCCTCTCAGTGCCAATAGTGCTTCAAACGGCATTTCCCATCGTCAATAAGACAAGAAAGCACATCTTTTCACTTAGTAGGGGAGCAAACAAACACAACACCCATGGTAAAATATGCTGTGCATGATGGTTTGGGGTGGCTAACAGTAGTACAAATACAGATGACAGATTTTGCACCCTTGTTCATTAAGAGACACAACAGTAGCTTGTCTCAAGCTAAGACACGTAGCACAGGATGGCTACCTCTTCTAGTACATAACCAATCTATACAGCTGACTGATGATATGTGGGTGAGATGGCAAAAAAATTCCCTCAGCTTGAGACCACCTCTCTTTCTTGGGGTGGCTCTGGACCTGCAGTACCCACGGTTGGCCACACTTGTCCTATAACTGAACTGGCAGATGCAACTAGGAATGTCTATACCTGCTGAGATATGCTGTGCCATTTCTCAACACCCTCCCTACCAATGGAAAGAATGTAAAAGCCAGATATCACTGTCAAAGGCGGACACCCTGGTGGTTTTACACCTTTACCATTTTTGCCCCTCCAGCAGCAATCACAGACGTAGATTACAAGCAGAAGCCCTAGGTAAGCATAGAGCTGCTGCCTTTAACAATACCTGCCACACAACTGCTCTTCTCACTGAAAAAACCTCGCAGATTAGGCAAGTGGCCTTGAAAAATTGCATAGCCCTAAATATATCACCTGCTTCCCAAGATGCCATTTGTGCATTGATCAAGATGGAATGCTTTGTATATGTCCCACATTATGCCCGTAATATAACTCAGGCTGTGAAATGTAAATACCCACATTTCAGCTATAGAAACCCTATCTCGATACCACTTGAGGGCATGGTTAGATCGACTCCCCAGTACATGGAGAACCTGCATATATAGTATCACTGCTACTCTGCTTCTTCTCCTTTTCTGTTGCTGTGGGCAATATTGTTGTTGTGGCATTTTATGGCAATGCTCCTCCTATACCAGGCTGCAGGGAATCCATGGAAGAATGGCGTGTTGAGAAAGTGAGGGCTATCCAAGTGTATGCTGGGGTGAAGTGTAGGGGTCACACACTCAGTGACAACATGAACACACCCTGAATATGGCTCCAAACAGGGGGTTGGAGTTTGGAGAATGTCTTGAGGGTGGTCAACCCAGGATGTCCTCTTTCCCTCAGACTCCATGACTGGGCATGTAAGTCTTGCTGAGGCCATGGTCAAAGTGTTTTCTGTACTTGCTGACCTCATGTTGAGGCTGTGCATAGTGAGTTTTCTTGTGCATGTTTTCTTGAGGCAGTCAGCTCCAGTGCTCGTTCAGACCAGTTCAAGCATACCTGAATCGATGTCCATAATTTTTTATTACCTTTAGCTCACCTGTAGTTTATTATAATACTAAAAAATAATCTCATCCCTAGAAAGAAATCACAGATATTTTGTGTAAATGCAATGAATGAATAAGCATGATCACACACTTTGCTTGTGCAGTAGAAATCCTACCCTTTTCATGCTTAACCCTGCAATCCACCATATGTAAAAGGCTTTATAACCCGTGTGCCTTTTACAATCAAGAGTATTTTTTTGCTGTCCCTCCACCACTCCTGGACCACCTCCTTCCTTGTAATGAAGTTTCTGAATAAAGTCCATGTCTTGTCCATTGTTTCTGGGTCACTTCTTTGTCCTCTTGAACACATTGCCTTTCCTTTCGGGGTCTTTCCTTTTGGAGGTCCAGCACTACAAATCACATTGTTATAAGGAATGATGAAATGGAAAAAAAATTAGGAAAATAAATTTCTTAACCATGATTCATAAAAAAAAAAAATCTAAGGGAAACAATAATACCAACAGCTAATATCATACTAACAAAACAAAATATTTTTCTTAAATCCAGAGAGGAAAAGAAGGTCACTCTCATCACCTCTATTTAATGCTGCACTAAAGGCCCTAAAGTTTCCAGCCAGTGCAAAAAGAGTGGGAAAAATAATCTGGATAGGAAAGGAAAAAGTAAACCTGGTTTAATTCACAGATGATATGATTTTTACATAACAATTTCTAGGGAATATATATGCACACACATGCACATTACTACTAATAAATAAGTACTTTCACGGGATAGAAGACTAAAGTACAAAATAAATAAATTGCATTCTTATTTACTATCATTGAACAATCTAAAAACTAAATTAAGGAAACAATTCCATTCATCTGAGTACCAAAAAAGAATAAAGATTTGGGAATAAATTTAACAAGATAAGTGCAAAAATTGTACACTAAAAACTAAAGAAAAATACTGTGAGAAATTAAAGGTCTAAATAAGAGGAAAGATATCCCAAGTGTGTGGTTTGGAAAGTCAGGTATTATTACAATGGCGATTCTTCCTGAGTTGATTTATGGATAAAACATAATCCTTATTAAATCCCAACAGGCTTTATTTTCAAAAATTGAGCAAGCTGATCCTAAATTTATGTGGAAAAGCAAGGGATCTATAAAAGTCAAAATATATTGGAAAAGAGGAACAAAATTGCAGGCTTACATTTTCCAATTTCAAAACTTATTATAAAATTACATTAATCAACACAGTGTGGTCTGGCATAAAATAGACATCTAAACCAATGAGATATAATTGAAAAACAGGAAATAATCCCTGATGTTCATGGTCCATTAATTGTTCACACAGACATAAAGGTGATAAGAAATGTTTTCAAGAAATGAAGCTGGGGCAATCACATGTCCACATGTGACAAGAACAATGCATACCCCTTCTTCATGTCATACACAACAATTCACTGAAAGGACAAAAACCAAAATGGATTTGATATAGCCAAATAACAGAAATTTTAACCTTGCTTAGCTTTGCCATGTTTCTCTAGCAACTCACTTTAATTTACCCTCTAATCTTTTGTTTGTTTGTTTGCTTGTTTGTTTGTTTTTGAGTTGGAGTCTCACTCTGTCGCCCAGACCGGAGTGCAGTGGCTGCTCCCAGCCACCGCAGCCTCGACCCGCTTGACTCCGGCGATCCTTCTGCCTCAGCCTTCCAAGTAGCTGGAACTACAGGAGTGCGCTACCATACCCGGCTAATTTTTTTGATTTATTGTAGAGATGAGGTCTCGTTGCCCAGGCGGGTAACAGTAAGACAAATAGGACACCTAAAAATTGATTTAAAAATTAATAAGTATTTCATCAAAATATATACCAAATAATGCATCTCTAGAAAAAATATTGTATGTTTCTGCACAGTAGGGTCTTTTTAACACAGTTATTGAAATTTGAGACCTGAGCTAAAAGCAAGACTTGGAAGGTAATTTATGACTTGTTAGATAGTGAGGTAGTTCCAGAGACTGGCCTCTCAGTGCTGTTTTTACATTTCAAGGGGATATAAAGCCAGTTTCTCTGGGATGTAAAGCCTGGAGACTTTGGTCTTATCTCTCCTCTGGAGAGGTCTATTTACATTCCAAAGGATTAGAGTAAAAATTCCAGATTTTCTCCATGCAGTTTTAAAGAAGAAGCTTTAAAGTGGGGAGAGAGAAGTTCTTCTTCTAGATATCAATACTCAGATTCATTTTATGAGACTTCTTATTGATACTATAAGCTCCTAAAAGTGTCAGATAAAATCTGGCTGTCATCATGTAATTTAGGAATATAGGGAAACCATGAAGCTGTGATTTGCTGAAAATATGATCTGCTTCAGAAATTTTGCATGTATAATCAGTATAATATTAATAAACATAGATATTCAAATATAATAATATAAAAATACTCAATAAGTACATAAGATGAACACTTTTAGTTACTAGAGAAATACAAATCAAAAGCATAATGCGATAACATTTTACATTCACTAGAATGGTTATAATCTGAGGGTCCAAGAATACCAGGTATTAGCAATGATTTAGAGAAACCTGACCCCCCTGTTCTAATTGCTAAAGGCAATGTAAAATACTGCAGTCTTTGAAGAAAAAAAGTCAAAAGAATTTAACTATTAATATTACTGTATAATATATTATTATTAATATACAACTTAATTATCTCTGTTCCTAGGAATCTACCCAAGTGAAATGGAAACATATTTTCACACAATACAGTATATGTCTCCAGAATCAGAATGAGAACAGAGACTTTTATTAAGCAAGAGACCCAGTGACAGACAATGCTATTAAACCCAATCTCTGTTCTGTAACTATTAGGCTGGTTGTCTTGTCAGACTCATAAACCTCATCTTCAGGACTCTAGCACCCAAATCTTCAGGGTGCTAGAGTCCTGAAGATTTTTCTAAACAGCCACTTATCATAAACACTAATGATTTTTCAAAAAATTATTTTTTGAACTTCTGCATATTAATTACTGAAATCTTTCATATGAGAATCTATCTTAATATTTTAATAATTTGGCATTATATGCTTCTAAAATTAGGATTCTGATTAATGTATTTCAAATAAACATTATTTTTATAAGCTAACATGAACATACACATAGTAAACTATTATACAGGAACATGTAAGAGTATTCACCATGGAAGTATTCCATATTTATAAATTAATGCTTAATGATATTTAATTAGATACTTCAGGGACCAAAATAAAATATCTCATGGATCTTGATTTTCTTTATCAGGACAAATTGTGTTATTGATTTTGTGTTTGACTTTGATGAAAGTCTGGCCTTGAACACTCTCCAAAATAGTTTATAGTATGTATCAGATATACAAGACTAGGGCATCTGAGTTTTGGTAAGAAGAATAGTAGGAACTTCAAATTCAGCACCATAAGCAATAAAACATTTTCTCTCTCTCTCTCTCTCTCTCTCTCTCACACACACACACACACACACACACACACACACATTATCTCATCATATGGTCAGTGGCTAACAAAAATGAGCTTTCTACTCAATTTTTACAAGTTTAAATATTAGATAGTAGCATATAAATTATATTGCTTCTCAAAGCCATGAGTAAATTCTCTTAAATTGATTTTTATTTTAATTGAAAAAAATCAATACTATACTGTGTTATAAACATATGCTTACAATAAGAAAGCATTTTAAAAGTCCAAGAAATACTGTTATAACTAACATTCATTTATACTTATGCACACTTTCATGACTAAACATCGTGTTGCCAAGCAACAGTTTGAAATAGAAGACCATCATTTGATAAAAGTAAAATATATATTTAGTCTAAACATCTTTTTAAAAATACTCTCCCAGAACTTTCAGTAATTTTGCCCATCCTGTTTTGTTACTGAAAATTATGATATTAGCTGTTAAAATTCTGAAGTATGTAAAATATTTGTTGTTTTGCATTAAAATATTTCAAATCATCAACCATGTTTGAATCAAGTCAATGTGTGTTTAATGATTCATTTTTCTTCTAAGTCAACAATAGTATTTTGTAAGACTCAGAAGTTATTTTGAATAGTAGTTGTGAAGATATTTTAAGATCAACTTTGTTCTTGTTGAGGGAGAAGGTGATATTAGCAGACCAGAAGCAATAAAAATTACATTGATGTAACACAGCAAATGATGAGATATTTTGTGAAAAGACCAAAAGAAAATTCTGAACTTAATCAATCTCAAAAGCAAGCAATGAAGGAAAAAGGTTAGAATAGGAATTTAGGATGGATTGAAAACCTTTATAAAATATCCAATAGATTTTTAATAATACAGAAGGTAAAGATATACATAAAAATAAGTAAAAATCTTGGTTGAAAATAGATTTGCTAACTTCTAATTAAAAGTTAAGAAAACATTAATTAGAATCCATAAAGAAATCTCATCAAAAAGCAGTGTTTTAAAAGGCATGTAATTTGCATGGATAGTTGTACCCATTGCATTTTAAAAAATACTTTTATTTTACAAAAGAATTTTATAAAAATTGCTGGAATATAATCCCTATTATCTCAAATAGGATTTTTTATATTATATTTCTATTTAGGTTGGAAGAATATTTATATATTGCTCAGAAAAATAATGCCCATAGAATTGATTAAGAAAATAAATAACCCTGCCAAAAATACTATAATGTTTAAAATACTAGGAATGTACAAGAAAGTTGAATGTTGGATACTGAGACAAAAACCTAGAGAAGACAGAATGACTTATTTTACAAAAATGATTATGAGGTAGGGAGATTAACCTCGGTTTTCTAAGAGGTCCCTAATTGCAATTACATGCATCCTCATAAGAACTAGCCATAGGCAGATTTAACAATATGTGGAGGAAAAGGCAATGTGAGACCATAGCATGGAGAGATTTGAAGAGCTTGGCCTGGAAACTTGGAAAAAAGAAATGTATTTAGGCACCAGAAATTGAAAAGTCATGGTATGAATTCTTTCCTTAAACCATGAGAAAGATGGCAGACCTGCTACGCCCTGCTCTTAGAAAAATACATGTGGTTGCAAAGACTTTACAACATCAGAAAACATTCACAGGTTCCAGATAGTAGGCGGTAGAAATCTTTACTAATGTTATTTTGCAGCCTACTATACAGTTCATAATATACAATGATGTGTCAATTTTCTTGCTGTCAGTGGTAATTCACATTTCAAATATTGGTATAGATGACTTTTTGTTTCTTCTTATTACAGGAAACTTAAATGCAATAAAAACATATTATTTTTGCATCTTTGTTGATCGTCTTGCAGTTACTCTGAGATTTGCAGAATAGCTTCTCGTTAAATAAGGGGAGAATAAAGAGTTACATAATGCAAATATAGTATTAGTATTTCTTAATAGTTACTTCCAAATGTCCATATTGTAACAAAGGAGATGGTAAACAAGAGCACAAAAATCATTTTGTAAAATGATAAAATTATTTTTGGGTTATGAGAATTAATGTACTTTAACGATTATGCATTGTACATTCAGCTCCTTAATTTCCCCACCATATAAAACAAAATAATATTTATATTACGTCTTACTCAAATTTGCATTCTCCTTCCAGTTGAACTTGCATTTCACATAATAATTCACTTTCATTCTACATATCTGCTATGTTTGATGTTTTAAAGGGTGAGGTGAGTGGATTGCCTGAGCCCACGGGTCCGAGACCTGCCTGGGCAACTTGGTGAGATCTCATCTCTACAATAAATAAAAAATAAGTCGGGCGTGGTAGCGTGCACCTGTAGTTCCAGCTACTTGGAAGGCTGAGGTGGAAGAATCGCCGGAGCCCAGCAGGTGGCAGCTGCAGTGACAGGGAGCGGCCACTGCACTCCAGTCTGGGCAACAGAGTGAGACTCCAACTCAAAAAAAACAAAAAAGTTATACTTTAAAACTTTTTACTTATTTTTTGGAGTCAGTATAGAGAAGAACAAAAGCCAGTGAAAATAACTTTTTCTGTTTCATTTCACAGTAGTGAATGCTGTAACTCTAAACTTTTGATCTCTGTAGGGTTCAATACACAAATACATGGAGAAAAAATCTATTATAATTTATTTTCTTTTTTTATAATCAATATTTTTTATTATGATATTGTGGGGTACAGTTAAGGGTTGGGTATACAAATATGTTTCATTCAGTCACCCTTGTTGATAAGAGGTGTCTCCCCGTCTCCAGACAGATATTTACTACCATTAATCC
>NW_007258431.1:35356-72144 GCF_000164805.1 Carlito syrichta
CAATGCTGTGATAAACATATGTGTGCAGGTATCCTTTTTATAGAGTGATTTGAGTTCTTCAGGGTATACTCCCAGTAGGAGGATTGCGGGGTCATATGGGAGGTTGATATTTAGAACTTTTAGGAATCGCAACACTGCTTTCCACAGAGGTTGCACTAGTTTATAATCCCACTAACAGTGTAGAAGTGTTCCCTTTTAGCCACACTGTCTCCAGCAACTGTTATTTTTTGAGTTATTGATAATTGCCATTCTGACTAGAGTTAGGTGGTATCTCAATGTGGTTTTTTGATTTGCATATCCCTGCTGATTAGTGAGGTTGAACAATTCTTCATGTGTCTGTTGGCTGCTCAGATGTCTTCCTTTGTGAAGTGTCTGTTCATATCTTTTGCTGATTTTATAATGGGGCTGTTTGTTTTTTCTTTTCAGCACATTTGAGTTCTTTGTAGATCCAAGATGTTAAGCCTTTGTCAGACCTGGAGTTGGCAAATACTTTTTCCCAGTCTGTAGGCTGGCTCACTTGATGGTTTCTTTGGCTTTGCAGAAGCCTGTCAGTTTAATGAGGTCTCACTTGTCTATCTTATCTCTTATGGCCTGTCGGTTTCAGGTTTTGTTCTGGAATTGGATGCCAGTTCCAGTTTCCATGAGGGTATGTCCTTATGGTTTGAGGTTTTACTTTTTAGGTCTCTGATCCATTTGGAGTTAATTTTTGTGTATGGCGATAGACAGAGGTCCTGTTTCAATCTTCTGTATGTGGTTAGCCAGTTTTTCCAGCACCATTTACTGAATAGGTTCTCTTCTCCCCAGTGGTAGGTGGTGGAGGCTTTGTCAAAGATGAGTTGGTTGAGAAATTGAGGTTTTGCTTCTGGAATCTCAATTCTATTCCATTGGTCTATATGCCTGTTCCTATATCAATCATCAATACAAAGCTGTTTTGATGATTGTAGCTTTATAGTAAAGTTTGAAGTCTGGCAATGTGATACCACCTGCTTTGCTTTTTTAGCTGAGGATTGTTCTGGCTATTCTTGGTTGTCTGTGTTTCCACATGAATTCCTGTGTTGTTATTTCTAGTTCTGAGAAGAATATTGCTGATAATTTGATGGGTATTGCATTAAATTTGTAGATTGCCTTCGGTAAGATGGACATCTTCACAATGTTGATTCTTCCAATCCATGAGCTTGGGATATTTTTCCAGTTGTTTGTGTCATCTTTGATTCATTTGAGCAATGTTTTGCAGTTTTCATTGCAAAGATCTTTCACGTCTCTGGTTAGGAAGATGCCAAGGGATTTCATTTTTTTTGTGTGTGTGGCTATTGTGAATGGGGTTGTGTTGTTTATTTGGGTTTCTGTGTGTTTATTATTGGTGTAAAGAAATGTGATTGTCTTTTGCACATTTATTTTATACTCTGAGACTTTGCCAAAGTCCTTTACAGGTGCAAAGAGGCTTTTGACAGATTCTCTTGGGTTTTCAAGGTACACAATCATGTCATCTGCAAAGAGAGATAACTTGGTTTCCTCTTTTCCTATATGGATACCCCTGATTGCCTTCTCTTTTCTGATTGCTGTAGCCTGGACTTCCAATACTATATTGAACAGGAGGGGAGAGAATGGGCATCCTTGTCTTGCTCCAGTTTTCAGGGGAAATGGTTCCAATTTTTGTCTGTTTAGGAGTATACTAGCTGAGGGTTTCTCATAGATGATTTTTACTATTTTAAAATATGTTGCCTGTATGCCTAGATGTTTGGGGGTTTTTATCAGGAAGGGTGCTGGATTTTATCAAAAGCTTTTTCTGCAACTAATGATATAATCATTTGGTTTTTGTTCTGACATCCGTTGATGTAGTTAATTACATTTATTGTCTTGCAAATGTTGAGCCAGCCTTGCAAGGCTGAAGGAATGAAGCCTACTTGGTCATGATGGATGATTTTTGAGATTTGTTGTTGAATACTGTTTGAAGGGTCTTGTTGAGAATTTTGGCATCTATGTTCATCAAAGATATTGACATTTAGTTCTCTTTCTTTGTTGGGTCTTTACCTGGCTTGGATATGAATGTGATGTTAGCTTCATAAAATGATTTGGGGAGAGTTCCATCTTTCTCAATTGCCTGGAATACTTTCAGTAGGATTGGTATCATCTCCTCCTTTAATGTCTTGTAGAATTTTGCTGGAAAGCCATCTGGTCCAGGGCATTTTTTTGTAGGTAGTTTTGTTATTACATAGTCAATTTCCTTGATTGTTATTGTTCTATACGATCTCTGTTTCTTCTTGTTTCAACCTAGGCAGGTTGTGTGATGTCAGAAAGTCTTCCATTTCCTTAAGGTTTTCCAGTTTGTTTCCATACAAGTGTACATAGTAGTCTCTAATTGTCTTTTGTATTTCTTCAGGGTTGGATGTGACTTCATCTTTTGTGTTCTAATTGTATTTATTTGGGCTTTTTTTCTCTTTTCCTTTGTCAGTTTAGCTAAAAGACCCTCAATCTTGTTTATCCTTTCAAAGAACCAACTTTTTGTTTCATTTTTTTTGTATTATCTTTTTGTCTTTTATGTCCTGGATTTGGTCTTTTATTTTGGTGATCTGGATTCTTCTGCTGAAATTAGGGTTTTTGTGGTCTTGCTTTTCCAGCTCCCTTAGGTGATTTGTTAGGCTGTTAATCTGTGATCCTTCCATTTTCTTCCTGTGTGTTTGTAGGGATATAAATTCACCTCTTACTACAGCTTTCATGAAGTCCCAGAGATTTTGGTAAGATGTTTCTTCATTTTCATTTGTTTCCAGGTATCTTTTGATCTGTTTTGATTTCATCTTTGACCCAGGAGTTGTTTAGCATCATGCTGTTTAGTGTCCATGTCTTTGTGGGTTTTGGGGTCCTTGCTGGCGTTAATGTTTATTTTTTTTCCACTGTGGTCCGAAAAGGTGCATGGTAAAATTTCGGTCCTTTTAAATTGGCTTATGCTTGATTTATGGCCAAATGTGTGGTCAGTCTTAGAGTACGTTCCATGTGGTGATGAGTAGAATGTGTATTCTGTAGTCGTTGGGTGGAGTGTTCTGTAGGTATCAATGAAGTCCATTTGGTCAAGAGTCACATTGAGGTTCTGGTTCTCATTGCTGATTTTTTGTCCTGATGATCTCTCTAGGGTTGTGAGTGGGGTATTAAAGTTCCTATTTATGATTGTGTTAGAGTCAATGTCTTTCTTTAGTTTTCCTAGAAGCTGCTGTATGAAACTTGGTGCTACTATGTTGGGTGCATATACGTTTAGGATAGATATTTCTTGTTGATGGAGTGAAGTTTTATCATTATATAGTGGCCCTCTGTATCTCTTAATTTTTTGATAGCTTAAATGATATTTTGTCTGAAATTAGGATTGTGACTCTTCCTTTCTTTTCTGTTCCATTCGCCTGAAAATTTGTTTCAAATCCTCTTACTTTGAGTCTGTGAATGTCCTTTCTAGTGAGATGGGTCTCTTGAAGGCAGTATATTGTTGCCTGGTGATATTTTATCCATTTTGCCATTCTATGTCTTTTCAGTGGTGCATTTAGTACATTTACATTCGGGCCAATTATTGAAATGTGAGAGTTCGCCCCTACCATAGACTTCTTACAGAGTTGTTGATCTTTCACTTGGTTTTTTGTCTTTCTTTTGGTTTTGGGGTTGGTTCCTGTGTATTTTATTCTTCTTCCTGTACTCTTGTGAAGAACGTTGTTCTTTTTTTCCTTTTTTTCTGTGTTTAGTACTTTCTTAAGTGTTTCATGTAGAGGTAGTCTGGTGGTAGTGTAAGTTCTTATGGATTGGATATATAGGAAAGATTTTAATTCTCCCTTGCTGATGAAGCTTAACTTGGCTGGGTAGGTCATTCTTGGTTGAAATTGTTTATCTTTTAGGACTTTGAAGATAGGGCTCCAAGCACTCCTAGCCTGCACGGTTTCTGTAGATAAATCTGCTGCTATTCTAATTGGTCTCCCATGGTATGATATCTGGCCTTTTTCTCTTGCTGCCTTTAGGATTTTTTCTTTTATACCTGTTTTGTTTAGGCAAATTATTATGTGTCTGGGAGTTGCTCTTCTCATCTGTTGTCTTGCAGGGGTTCTCTGAATCTTTTGTGTTTGAATTTTTGCATCACTGATTAGATAAGGGAAGTTTTCTTGAATAATCTCATGGAAAGTGGTCTCTGTCTCTCTTTATGCCTCAGGAAGTCCAATTACTCTTAGGTTCAGTCTCTTGAAGTAATCGCTCACCTCTTGAAGGTTTTGTTCTGTCTTTTTAAGCTCATTTTTTGTGTTTTTAACAGTTTGGGTTAGTTCTATATTTTGGTCCTCAAGCTCTGAGATTCTTTCTTCTGCTTGGGTAATTCTGCTTTCCATGCTTATCAGTTTGTTATTTATTTCATTCACAGTATTCTTTATTACTGTTATCTCAGTTATCAGCTCCTTCCTAGTTTCTTCTTGTATCTCCTCAATTCTTTTTAATCTCTCCATTAATGTCTTGATATCTAGGTTTGTAGTTTGAGATCAGTCATTCTGGGGACTCTTCATTGTTTGCATTCCAAAGTCAGTTTTCTCAGTGTCTGCCCTCACAGGGTTCTGGGAGAGACCCATATTCTTGTTTTGGTTTTTCTTCATTTGTGTAGATTTTTCTCTCTCTCCCCCTTTCCCTCCCCTTCTTTAATTCTGTTTTTCATGGGAGGTGGGGTTGCTTTTGTTTTGCTTGTGCAATCTCCTGTTCTTCCTTATGAGGGTCCTCTGGGCTTTGTTCACTTTTGGGGTTGGAGTGTGGGCTGTGGTTTGTACTTTTTGCAGTTTTGAGGTTTAATTGAGGGGGAAGTTGTGATTCAGAATCTGTATGCTGACTCCAGCATCCACCAACAGGTGTATGAGCATACTAGAACCAATTTCTCACATCTTACTATCTGTCTGTGCAGCGGGATGTAGGTTTGGTCCCTGGAACAAAAGGAGGTACAAAAGAAGAACATAATGGAGGAAGGGTGGGTCAATAGGAATTTAGAAAGAGAGAAAAATGAGAGGGAAAACAGACATACATACCAGCTAACAGGTAAAAAAGAGACACAAGGCTGGAGAGAAGTGAAAAAAAAAACACTCAAGCAAATTCCATAAAGAATACTGGTAGCTACACAAAGACAGACCAATAAAGTCATGTCTTTTGATGCATTTTTCCCTAACACAGACATATAGTGTAAGTTAAAAACCAAACAAAAGTGAGCAAAACAGTCAAAGTGATAAAATCAAAAGTCAAAATAAAAAATCAGACTAGCACTGGAATCTTTCCTGAGTGTCTAAAGTCTCTTCAGCTCTGATCTCCAGCCTCTCCCCTTTGCTTTCATTGTAGGCAGCTAGATTTACTTGCAGCTTGGGTTTGTTATTTTAGTCTGCTGTCTGGGAGGTCTGTGATGCTTAGTTGCCTGTGTCTGATTCAGTGTAGGTGAATGGATTTGTCTCCTGTTTAGCGACATTACCTTAGGAACTGTGGTGGAGGCTGCTCATAGGTGGGCAAGGCAATGCAAATCTCTGCCTGGAGAATGGCCGAGATGGCAGCTCCTCTTTTGTGGATCCTTTCTCTCTACTCATCTGGGTCCCTGGGTGATCCTTTATAATGGACTGTGGTGGTGTGTGAGGCACCAGGGATCAGCTGCATAGCTGGGCACTGGATCCAAGGTGTCACCAGCAGACTGGGGTAGAGGAGGGAGTCAGGAGTTCTCTCCTCTGGAGCTGAGAGCCTCCTATCAGCACCTCCTTGAGATATGCTGTTCCCTTACACAAGCATGGGATCGTGCACTGAGTGCCTCAGCCAGGGTGTGCCCAGAGCTCCAGAGCTCCAAAGCTCCAAAGGGCAGGTGGTGAGCAGCGAGAGTGGTCTGGGCCCCTTACAGGGAACCTCAGCCAGAAATGGAACTGGTATCTCTGAGGTGTGGGTACTCAGAGTCTCCCTGGGTGACTGGCGGGTTGCTGTTTTGTGCTGGGTGACACGATGTAACCAGGGAGGGAGCTGAGACCCGAGACTCCCACACAGGCGGGGGTCACATATAGTGGAGCAGCAGCAGCCAGGGACTGCAATATTCGGCCCTGCGTGGGACCAAGGGTCCCCAGGCCTTGGACCGGTGTGGTTGGTGGTGGGCAGGGAGGTGGAGGAAGAAAAGTAAGTCTTTTTGGGAATTCATGTTTGGAAAATCTCACAATTCCACCTATGCTGTCTCCATCTTACTGGAACTCCCATAATTTATTTTCTTTGTCAAACCAAGGTAAAGCTTACCTGTTATTGAGAACATACCAAGGACTAGGTTCTAGGCTAAAACATCCTAGAGCTCTATTCCTTGATGCATGTTTAGTCATTAAAATGATTAATCATGTCCTAAGGAGTGCTAACTCAAGTGTGTTTATTTTATGTTTTCTTTAACTGTGTGAGTTTGTGTGTGTGATTTGTTTAGACTTAATATCTTTGTCATCACAAAATATACACATTTCTGTCAGTCTCATCTAGGAATGTAAAATGTGTGTTAGTATAATTTCCTATAAAGATAAGAAAGATCAATAGATTAATAGATGGTTACAGGTGATTTAATACTGAAGTCAACCTGTATTCTTATCCAGAGGAAAAAAGTAAAGTAAGAAAGAAACAGAAACTCTTGTATGGCATAAGGCTGCAACAGTAAGATTGCATCATGATACTGACCTAGAAAAGATTAAAGGATATAAATTTTTCTGTGAACACTGCTTATCTTTACTTGAAAAAGAAAACTTGGAATGAAGTATCAACGTCACTTCCAAATATCATCCAATTATTATAAAAAAATAAGTTATTTCTAATCATGGCATTTATTGAGTATCACACTAAAACTAGTGAATTTGTATATAAGACCTAACGTGTCTAGAGTGATATGATTAATAGTGATGTATATAAGTAAGTGATTGGTACACTGATAAGGAAAAGTCCATATGCTTTAGAGTAATAGCATTTTTCTCTTTTTAATAATTTTACACTCCTCCATGCCACTCACTCTACGCACAACCTTTCTAGTCTCAGTTGATGTCAACTCAAGGCATTAACTTTTAGGCTGAAAGACATGGACTTAGTCTTGATGTTCTTCCACACCACATAAAAATGCTGTTTGTAAACTTACATAACCCAACCATGTTCCATCACCTTTCCTAATCTCAGTCAAACCAATAGCTTTTCTTCCCCAGGAATCCAGATTCTCCTATCCTTGCCTTTGATTCACTTTACAAAGTAGAGCAATTTGTTTAAATATCAGTTTGGTCTTTTCCATCTTCTGTTCTAACTTTATAGTGGTTTCCCTTTCTCTATAAAAATAAAGATTTTTAAATGATCTAAAGTTATCTACATGTCTGGCTTCCAGAAAATTCTGTGATAGTCTCTCCTACTTCTCTCCCAGTTAAGGAAAACTCTTAGGCCAAGTATCAGCCTTGTTCTATTTGTGTTTTTTCTGAATGTTCTTCTCTGAAATAAATACTAAACCACCTATACCAGACCTTTAAAATCTGCTTTTTTATTTGACATTCACCAAGGAGACTTACATAAACACTGTTTATAATTAAACATGATTCCTGTTCTTATCTTCTAATGGGAAACTAAACATTGTAGTATGCATCAGAACTTCATTATTTTTAAAGGCCACCATGTAAATAACATGCAGGCATATACAACAATTTATTTATCTATTATTCAGCTGAGGGGCATTTGAATGGTTTCCATCTTTTGACAATTGTGAATGGTGATTTGGGACCTTGTACATACCTATGTTTGCTTAAGTACTTTTAAAAAAAGTTTTATTTCAATAGCTTTAGGGGACTAGATAGTTTTTGGTTACGTGAAAGCTTTGTAGAGTGGTGAAAAAAATGTGAGCTTTAAGTTTACCCATTATCACCACTGGTGCACATTGCACTCGATAGGTAATTGTTCATCCATCACCTCTTCCCATCCCCTGCCTTCTGAGTCTCCAGTGTCTATTATATGCCTTTGCAGACTCATAGATTAGCTCCCACATTTAAGTGACAACATTTGGTACTTAGTTTTCCATTCTTTTATTACCTCACTTAGGATAATGGTCTTCAATTTCATTCAGGTTGCTGCAAAATACATTGTTTTGTTCTTATTTATGACCGAATACTATTCCATGATGTGTGTGTGTGTGTGTGTGTGTGTGTGTGTGTGTGTGTGTGTGTGTGTGTGTGTGTGTGTGTCCCATTTTCTTTATCTGTTGATGGGCATTTAGGTTGACTCCACATCTTTGTAATTGTCATTGTGCTATAATGAACATGTGGATACAGGTGTCTTTCCTATATAATAACCTCTTAGGATAATGGTCTCCAATTCCATTTAAGTTATTACAAAATACATTATTTTGTTCTTTTTTATTGCTAAATAGTTTTTATTGTGTATCCCATTTTCTTTATCCACTGAACTATTGATGGGCGTTTAAGTTGATTCCACTCTTTTATTGTCATAGTGCTACAATAAACATATGAGTACAAGTGTTGTTTTTTTATTTATATATATATAATGACTTCTTTTCAATTGGGTAGATATCAAGTATTGAGACTGTTAAATCAATTGTAAGTCTACTTTTAGTTATTTGATAAATCTCCAAACTTATTTCCATAGTTTGTACTAAGTTACATTCCACCAATAGTGTATAAGTATTACCTTTTCACTACATCTGTTACATTTACTACTTTTTAATTTAATAATAGTCACTCTGACTGATGTAAGGTGGCATCTCATTTTGATTTTAATTTGCCTTTCTCTAGTGATTAGTGATGTTGACCCTTTATAATATGTTTGCTAGCTATTTGCATATCTTCTCTAGAGAAATGTCTATTCATGTCATCGGCCCATATTTTAATGGGGTTGTTTGCTTTTTCTTGCTAATTTGTTTGAGTTATTTGTGGATTCCAGATGCTAGTCCTTTGTTAGATATAACATTTGTGAATATCTTTTCCCATTCTATAGGTTGCCTATTTACTCTGCTAATTATTTCTTTTGCTGTGTAGAAGATTTTAGTAAGTTCTACTTGTTTACTTTTGTTTTTGTTGTATTTGCCTTTGGGGTCTTTACCAATGCCCAGAATAATTTTTCTTAAGTTTTCTTCCAGGAAATTTATGGTTTCAGAGCTTACATTTAAGTCTTTAACCATCTTGAGTTAATTTTTGTATATGATGCAATATAGGAATACAATTTTATTCTTCAGCATGATATGACTATCCAATTTTCCCAGCACCATTTGTTAATTATAATGCTCTTTCTCCAGTGTACACTTTTGTCTGCTTTGTTGAAAATCAGTTGGCTGTAGGTATTTGAGTTTATTTATGAATTATCTATTCTGTTCAGTCCATGTGTCTGCTCTTGTACCACTACCATGGCATTTTGGTTAATATAGTCTTATAGTATAATTTGAAGTCAGATAATGTGATGCTTCCTTTAGGCTTGTTCTTTTTACTTAGGATAGCTTTGGCTATTCAGGCTCTATTTTTGGTTTCGTATAAATTTTAGAATTTTATTTCTAACTCAGTAAAATATGACATTGGTAGTTTGCTAGAGATTGTATTAAATCTATAGATTACTTTGGGTAATATGGTCTTTTTTTGTTGTTTTTTAAGTTGGGGTCTCACTCTGTCTCCCAGGCTGGAGGGCAGTGGCTTGCTCACAGTCACCACAGCCTCGGCCTGCTGGGCTCAGACGATTCTTCCACCTCAGCCTTCCAAGTAGCCAGAATTACAGGTGTGCTCTACCATACCTGGCTGATTTTTTGATTTATTGTAGAGATGAGGTCTCACCAAGTTGCCCAGGCGGATCTTGAACCTGCAGGCTTAGGCAATTCACTCACCTCAGCCTCCCAAAGGCACGGGATTACAGGCTGAGGCACCAAGCCTGGCTTCAGATGATTCTTTTGCCTCAACCTTCCAAGTAGCTGGAACTACAGGCATGTGCTACCATGTCCAGCAATTTTTTTTAATTTATTGTAGAGACAAGGTCTCACCAAGTTGCCTAGGCTCATCTTCAACCCCTGGGCTCACGCAATCCTCTCACTTGGGCCTCCCAAAGTGCTGGGATTACAGGCTTGAGTCACCATGTTTAGCACTAATGTGATCATTTTAACAATTTTGAGTCTTCTAATCTATGAGTACAAAATACTTTTCATTTGTTTCTGTATTTTTTAAATCAGTGTTTTGTAATTTTCCTTGTAGAGATCTTGACCTCCTTGATCTAATATATGCCTAGGTATTTTAATTTTTGTCAGTAATTGCAAATGGATTTTAGCTCTTGATTTGATTCACATCTTGATCACTATTGGTGTATAGCAGTGTTACTAATTTGCATGGTTTGATTTTATAATTTGAGACATAACTGAATTCATTTAACAAGTCCATAAGTCTAGAGGAGTCTTTATGATTTCCTGGGTGTAAGATCATATCATTCACAGAGATTTCTTCTTTTTCAGTTTGGATACTATTTATTTCTGTCTCTTGCCTGATTATTCTGACTTGAACTTTCAATACTATGCTGAATAAAACTGGCGAAAGTGGGTGACATCCTTGCCTTCCTCCATCTGTGAGGGAGGATGATTTTAACATTTTCCCATTCAGTATAAAGTTGGCTGTGGATTTGTCATATATGACTTTTATATTTTGAATTATGTTTCTTCTATGCCTGTTTATCTGAGGGTTTTTTTAAATCATGGCGAGATTCTGGATTTTATAAAATACTTTTTCTGCATCTACTGAAATAATCATATAATTTTTATTGTTAATTCTGTTTATGTGGTACACCATGTTTCCTGACTTGCATGGGTTGAACCATCCTTGTATTTCTAGGATAAAACACACTTGATCATGGCAAAATGATCTCTTTGCTGTGCTGTCGTATTCAGTTTACTAATATTTTGTTGAGGATTTTTATATCAGTGTCCATCAGAGATATTGTTCTGCAATTTTCTTTGTTGTTGTTGTTTCTTGTCTTGGCTTTAGTGTCAGGGTTATCCTGGCTTCATAGAATAAGTTAATAAAAAAAATCCCTCCTTTTCTTATAAAATAGCTTCAATAGGCTTGGCTCCAGTTCTTTGACAGTCTGGTGGAATTTGGCTATTAATATGTCTGGTCTTGCTCTTTTGTTGTTGTTGCTATTACTGGCAGCCTTTTCACTACTGATTCAACTTCACTACTCTTTGTGAGTTAAGTGGGTCTCTTGAAGGGAGCAAATATTTGGGGTTGTTTGTGTTTGTGTGTGTGTGTGAATCCATTCTGTCAATCTGTATCTATTATGTGGGGGGCATTTAAGTCATTTATTTTCAAGGTTAGTAATAACGTGTGAGGTACTGTTCCATTTATCATGTTGATTGCTACCTAGTTGCTTTATTGTCCATTGTACTAGGGTTTTATAAGCTCTGTGCATTTTGTAATTTCCAGTGTTTTTCTACTGGTGCATTATAACCTTCTGTTTCAATGTTCAGAACTCCTTTGAGCATTTCTTGCAGTGCCAGTTGAGTGGTACCAAATTTCCTTAGTGTTTGCTTGTTTGCAAAAGACTTCATTTCCCTTTCATTTATGAAACTTAGTATTGCAGGGAACAAGATTTTTAACTGACAGTTAGTTTATTTGAGGCAAGAAAAGATAGGATTCCAATCCTTTCCAGATTGTAAGATTTCTGCTGGGAATTCTGCATCTAGTATGATAGGTTTGTCTTTCTAATTTATTTGATGCTTTTGTCTCACTACTCTTAGAATTATTTCCTTCATGTTGACTTTGAATAACCTAATGACTATATGCCTTGACTGTGCTGTGTATATGCATAGACTCAAGACCTCTTGAATGGCATGGTGGTTTAATAATGTTGTTTTAGTTGAGTTCTGGGAATAAGTACTGTGTTATTTTGTCAAATGTCGTAGTGGGTTGTGAGAATCAACCTCCAGTCAAGAGGTGGCATTTGCAGGAGAAATACAACTGTGGTGGTGTCTATGAACTTTCTGCTTAGCATGTGCTGCCCCAGGGAGGTACATAGATAACCCAGGCAATGAGTGGACTATGGGAACTTCCAGAAATTCCTGTCTGCATTGGGTTTTTGGGTGTGGCAGCAGTTGGGGAAGACTAGATCAGATAAGTCTGTGCTCTAACTCCCCACCTGTGCATGTGATTGCCTACTCCAGTGGGAATTGGGAGTCATTCCCCTGGCCACTGGGGAATGCTGTAGAGTGGGAAGAGGGACCTCAACTGTACAAAGTTGTTCACACAGGGAATAAGTTGAGGCAAGTCTCACCTAGCTTCAATGCCTTTGACTCAGGCTGTCTTCACTCAGAATGCAAAAGTTCAGCTAGCTTTAAGTCCTCTTGCAGCAGCTCGTCTCAGGAAGAACCTGCGAACAGTGACAAAAATTTGACCTTGGGGCAAATGAAAGCTTTAGGGCTTCCAAATCCTTCCCCATTCTGGCAGCTGACAGTAGGACACAGTCTTCTAGGTTCAAGTTCTTGGCAGATGGTGCAACTAGAACCATTCAGGGCTTGCTTGCCTATAAAGTCAAATGTCTGTTTTGGTAGCACACAGCTGTGCATTACCCAGGCAGTTTTTCTTGTGGGACTGAAGTTCAAGGCATGAGAAGTCTTCAAAATTAATGTCAGGAATGCAGAGTCCTGGTTTTCCTTCACTCACAATTTCCCCATGTCCAGAGATTGCTCATGGTCTGTGCTGGTGACCCTCTTGATGAGGGGTCCTAATTCTAACCACACATGACTAATTTATCTCCTCTTTGCTTCTCCTTTTCTGGTAGATCAGGGGTTGTACTCTTGGTCTTTCCATGCTCTAAGTGCTGAAGTTCTCTTTCTGTTTTGGTTTGCCTCATGAGACAGGTATACATAAGCCACTTCAGGTTGGCTATCTTGACCCAGCCACATTAAAGTACATATTTGTAGTTTTTTGGGGTGTGTGTCTCAAAGTGGAATTGCTGTATCATATGTAATACTATGTTTACATTTATTGAAGAAATTCCAATTGCTTTTCTTAGTGACTAAGCCAGTTAACATACCCAAATGAATGTATAAAAGTTGTAATTTCTCCACAGTCTCACCAACAATTGTATATTGGATTTTTGTTTACTTATTTGTTTATTTATATTTATTAATGTTGACCATCCTAGTGAGTGTGGGGTAATATCTAATTATAGATTTTATTTGAATGTTTCTAATGACTAATAATATTCAGCATTTTTTCAAATGTTAATGGGTTAGTTGTGCATTTTATTTTTACAAATGCATATATTATCAATAATAGCTTCCTATGCTTTTGAAATGTTGTCTCCCATTCTATATGTTGTCTTTTAATTTTCTTGATAATCTTCTTTTGTGCCCAAAAGTCTTAAATTTCTTTTTAAGCATGATTTATTGAGAGGACAGAAAAGCTCTCACAGCAGAAGGGGATCCGAAGGGGTTTCCCCTAATTTTTAAAAATTCAGTTTATTTATTTATTTTTTGTACATGTTTGTTTTCTTGTATCTAAAAATCTATTGCACAGTTCAGAGTCATGGTAATTTATTTGCCTCTAGGTTTTACCTAAGATTTTTTGCATGTTTAGGTTGTACAATATTTACTCAGTTGATTCATTTTTAGTTACTTTATGTAAAGCATTAGGTAGTAGTCCAAATTTCCAAATTTATTTATTTACTTGTTTACATGTGGGTATCCAGTTGCCCAAGCACTATTTTTTGGTAAGAACATTCTTTCCTCATTGAATAGTCCTAGCACCCTTTTAAAAATTAATTGACCATAGACTAATGAATTTATTTTTGAACTCTCAATTTTATCTATTTATCTATCACCTATCTGTCTATCTAGCTAACTAGCTAGCTAGCTATCATCTATTCATCTATCATCTATTTAGCTATTTTCTATTTGTCATATATCTAATTCTAGTACCACACTATTAGTTATCACTGTAGCTTTGTAGTAAGTTTTAAAATCAGAAAGTTGAAGTCTTCCAAATTTGTTATTTTTCTTTTACAGTATGTTTTAGTTATTTGGGGCATTTGAATGACATAGGAATTTGAAGAATTTTTAAAAATATATTTCTTCCAAAAAAATCCCTTGCAATTTTTATGGTAATGATTGAGTTTGTAGATCTATTTTGGTAGTTATTGCCTTTCTAATAATATGTCTTTATTTATTTTTTTATATATTTTATTTTAAATATGGGTGTGCAGCACAATACAAGATTAGGTACATAAGTGTATAGCATACAGGTAAAGTTTGGGACTCCCTTTGGTCCCCACTTTACCTGGTTTGAGATCAGGTACTCTTAATTATGTTGTGTTCCCCATCCCCACCTCGCAGTATCCTACTATTGTCAATCCCTTTTATATGGTAATTGCTCAGGGTCCACTTGACAGTGAGTTCATGTAATACTGTTCTTTGTTTCTGTGATAGATCACTGAGTATTATTGATTCTAAATCCATCCAAGTTGCTGCAAAGTCTATATGTTTATCCTTCTTCTTGGCTGTATAATATTCCAATGTGTATTTGTATCACATGTTTTTTATCCAGTCCAGTTTTGATGGGTTGCATGGTTGGTTCTGTTTTTGCTATTGTGAATAGTGCTGCAATAAATATGCATGTACAAATATCTTTTTCAGAATGATTTGAGTTCCTCCAGGTATATTTTCAGTAGGGAAATTGTCGGGTCATATGGAAGGTCAATGTCTAGTTCTTTTAGAAATTGTCACACTGTTTTCCATAGAGGTTGAACTAATTTGCATTCTCACAAGCAGTGTAAAAGTGTTCCCTTTTCTCCACATCCTCACCAGCATCGGTTGTTTGTTTTATTAATGATGGTCATTCTGACTGGGGTTAGGTGGTATCTCAATGTGGTTTTGATTTGCATTTCTCTGATGATTAGCGAGGGAGGCTGAGCACTTTTCCATTTGTCTGTTGGCTGCTCATGTATCTTTTTTTGACAAGTGTCTATTCATGTCTTTTGTCCACTTTTTAATGGGGCTGGATTTTTCCCCCCCTTTTAGCATGTTCGAGTTCTTTTTAGATCCTGGTGGTAAGACTTTGTCAGATATACAGTTGGGCAGTTACTTTTTCCATTCTTTGGACTGTCACCCTGCTGTCTTGATGGTTTCTTTTGCTTTACAGAGGCTTTTCAGTTTACTGAGGTTCCACTTGTCTATCTTATCTCTTATGGCATGGACACTTTTGGTTCTGATCAGGAATTAATTGCCTACTCTGATTTCCATAACGGTGCTTCCTGTCTCCCGCATTTTCTAAGATTCTTATAGTTTTGGTTTTATATTTAGGTTTTTGATCCATTTAGAGTTTTGTGCCTAGTTTTCTTTCTTGGGTTGGTAGAGATCCTGTTTAAATTTTCTGCTTGTGATCAGCCAGTTTTCCCAACACCATCTACTGAATAGGTTCTCCTCCCCTAATGGTTGATGGAGGCTTTATTGAAGATGAGTTGTTTGCGAAATTGAGGTTTGGCTTCTAGGATCTCTATCATGTTCCATTGGTCCATATGCCTGTTCTTGTACCAATACCAGGCTATTCTGGTTATTCTAGCCTTACAGTAGATACTTCCCACTTTGTTCCTTTAGCTAAGGATTGTTTTGGCTATGCAAGGTAGTTTATGTTTCCTTATGAATTTCTGTATAGTCATTTTCAGGTCTAAGAAGAATCATGTTGGTAATTTAATGGGTATTGTGTTGAATCTGTAGATTGCCCTGGGTAGTTGGTATCAGTGTGTTGTTAGCTTCATAAAATAATTTGGGGAGAATACTGTCTATCTCAATTTCCTAGAATACTTTCATTAAGATTGAAATCGGCTCCTCCTCATGTGTTTTGTCGAATTCTGCTGAAAAGTTGTCTGGTAAGGACTTTTTTTTAGGTAGTTTTTTTATGATGGAGTCAATTTCTTGGGTTGTTATTGGTCTATTTAGTGTCCCCATGTCTTCTGGTTTCAACCTTAGGAGGTTGTGTGATGTGAGAAAATCCTTCATTTCATTTAGGTTATCAAGTGTGTTTCCATAAAGTAGTGCATAGCAGTCTCATATAATCCTTTGTATTTTTTCAGGAAAAGTTGTGACTACATCTGTGATTGTGTTCATTGGGGGTTTTTCTCCCTTTTTCTTGGTCATTCTGGCTAGGAGATCATCAATCTTATTTATTCTTTCAAGAACCAGCTTTTTGTTTTGTTGATTTTTCCATGTCCCTTATTTGGGCTTTTACTTTAGTGATCTGTATTCCTCTGTTCAAGAGAGGATCTTGGCTGTCGTGTCTTCCCAGCTTCCTTAGGTCATTTGTTAGGCCTTAATTTGTGATCTTTCCATTTGCTTGCTGTGCGTTCATAGAAATATAATTTCCCCCTTTAGACTGCTTTCATGGCATCTCAGAATTTGGGTAAGATGTTACTTCATTTTCATTTGCTTCTAGGAGTCTTTTAATTTATGTTTAGATTTCTGTGTTGACCCAGTAATCATTCAGCATCATGCTGTTTAGTGTAAATATCTTTATGGGTTTTGGAAGAATTTTGTTGGTGTTGATATTTATTCTTATTCTACTGTGGTCTGAGAGGTGCATGTCAGTATTTTGATACTATGAAATTTGTTTATGCTTGAATTATGGCAAGGCTGTGATTGATCTTGCAGTATGTTCCATGTGGTGATGAGTAGAATGTATATTCTGTGGTTGTTGGGTGAATTGTTGGGTGAATCTATTAAGTCCATTTGGTCAAGTGTCAAGTCGAGGTTGCAGATGTCTTTGTTGACTTTTGCCTTGATGATCTACCTAGGGTTGTTAGTGGGGTATTTAAGTCCCTAGCTATAATAGTTTTAGAGTCAATAACTTTTTTTAAGTTTACTTAGTAGTTTCTTTATAAATACTGGTGCTCTTGTGTTGGGTGCATATATGTTTAAGATGGATATTTCTTACTGATGGATTGAAACTTTTGTCACTATGTATTGTCCTTTCATATCTTTTAAGATTTTTGGTAGTTTAAAGGTTGTTTTGTCTAATATTAAGATCATGACTCCTGCCTTCTTTAGTAATCCATTCACCTGGAAATTCATTTTCTATCCTCAGACTTTGAGTCTGTGTATGTCCCTTGTGGTGAGATGAGTTTCCTTGATGAAGCAAAGAACTGAGTCATGCTTTGTTTAATCCAGTTTGCCATTCTCTGCCTTTTCAGTGATACATATAGTCCATTCATGTTCAGGTTGATTATTGAATTGTGAATGTTTATACTTGTCATGAGGTTCTTATAAAGTCTTTTCTTTCTTTGTCTGGTTGTTTTTTTTTCAACGTTTGGGTTGATGTATGTGGGTTTTCAAGTTTGCAGTTGTAATGCATTCTCTTTGATTCTGTGTCTCCTGTTCTCTTGGGAAGAGCATGGTCATTCTTTTTTTCTTTTCTTTTTTTCTTTCTTTCTTTCTTCTGTGCTCAATACCTTTTTAAGCATCTCCTGTAGAACTGGTCTGGAAGCTCCAAAATCTCTCAGGGATTGGATGTCTGGGAATGATTTTAATTCTCCATTGCTGATGAAACTGAGTTTGGCTGGTTAGGAAATTCTTGTTTGAAATTGTTTATCTAGGAGGACTTTAAATTTTGGATTCCAGTCTCTTCTAACCTGTAGTGTGTCTGCTGATAGATCTGTTGCTATTCTGATTGATTTTCCCTAGTAGGTAGTCTGACCTTTCTCTCTTACTGACTTCAGGACTTTTTATTTTTACCTACTTTATGTAGGCAAATTTCTATTTGTCTAGGGGTTGGTTGGTCTTCACTTTTGACGTTTTGTCAGGGTTCCCTGTATCTCTTGTGTTTGGATTGTTATATCTTTGGTGAGATGGGGAAAGTTTTCTTGGATAACCTCCTGGAATACTTGGCTCCAAAGTGTTCTCCTTTTCCCTTTCTTCTGAAATGTCAATCAGGCATAGGATTGGCCTTTTGATATAGTTGCACATCTCTTGGAGAATTTTTTTCTTTCTTTCTGAGTTTTCTTTCTATGTTTTTTACAGATTAGGTTAATTCCATCTTTTGGACTTCAAGTTCTGAGATTATTTCTGCTGCTTAACTAATTCTGCTTTCCATGCTTGTCATATTTCCTGGATAAAATTTTTTATGACCAAAATCTCTGTTACAAGTGTTGGATCTTGTATTTCTTGAGTCTTATTTACTTTTTCCCTCTATTCCCTAATCCCTGTTGTACTCTGATGCCAGTACATGGTGACTTCCATTGTTTGGGCTCTGAGGTCTGGTTTTTCAGGTTTTTTTTCCCTTTGTTACAGTATGAGTTACCTGTGCTCTTCCATTGACTTTTCCTAATTTGTGACAGATCTCTTTCTTTTCTCTTTAGTTTCCATTATTCAGTGGCAGTGGGGGAAGCTTTCACTTCTGATGTTTGCTCAGTCTTCTATTCTTCCCTGATCAGGGCTCTGAATTTGTTCCATTTTGAAACGGGGCTGTGAGTGGGAAGCTTTGCTGTCTCTTATAGTTTTGAGAGTTGAGTTAGGCAGAGGATGAGGAATGCTGATCACTCTAGGGGGTATTCCTCATCCTTTTCTGGTCACATCCTTTGTCCATGGCTGAATCAGGTAGGGGGATGGGCACTCGAGACTCAGCACTCATATTGTCCTTCCAGAGTTTGTGCTTTCAGGATATTCCTTCTAGGTCACAATCAACCCTTGAGTAATTAATCTGCCTTCACAGAGATAAGGTCTGTCAGCCCATAGTGAGCAAGCTGGAGCACTTCCCTGCTCAGTTTTCAAGATGATGGCAGGATGCCTGTTTCTTCTTCTCCAGTAGGACTCTGCTTCTGGGCTCCCTTGCTGTGCTCCCCCTGCAGCCCTTGTTGCCAGTGTCTGGCCAGATGCTGCAGTGATGAGGCAAAGTATGGAGTCAGCAATCATTCCCAGCAACTTCTTCCCTGGAAGGGTTACACTGATTTTTAAGTAATGACAGTCTCCGGTGTGTGTCTATAGTTCCAGCTACTTGAGAGGTTGAGGCAGAAGAATTACCTAAGCTCAGCAAGTCAAGGCTGTGGTGGCTGTAAGTGTACCATTGCACTCTAGCCTGGGCAACAAGAGTAAGACTCCAACTCAAAAAAATAAAAAAAATATATAATGAATAAATAATGGCACTCTACTTCTGTGCCCCAGGCAGTGCTAGGGTCCAAGCAGAGCAACTGCAACACCAGCTGCTTCACCAGGAGAGTCCTGGCCACTTACTCCTGAGTCCCCACTCAGTCAGCTGCTTACCCACTCAATTACTCACAGATACATAAGCAAAATTTTCCATGTACTCTGTCACTCACAGTGGAACTTTCATAGTCTGACTGGTTCCACCATCATCTTCCCAGAAGTCTCACCTTTCTAATAATATTAAAACTTTTAATTCATTAACATGTTTGCTTTCTATTTATTTAGGTCTTTAATTTATTTCAGCAATGTTTTTTAGTTTTTAGTGGGCAATTCTTTTGCCTTGTTGGTTACACTTCTCATAGATATTTTGTTCTTATATAGTATTGTTATAAAATCACTTTCTTATTTTTCTTTTTGGATTTTTTATTGCAAGTGTATGGAAACACAGCTGATCTCTGTTCATTAATCTTGTACCCTGCTACATTATTGAACTTGTTCATTAGAATTAGTTACTAATTGGAATTTTCTCTGTATAGGAATATGCAGCATGCATAGTGGTTTACTTCTTTTTTTTTTTTTTTTTTTTAGTTTGAATGCCTTTTATTTGTTTTTATTTTTCAGGTACTTTGGTTAGAATTTCAGTATAAGGTTAAATATACATATTTAATAGTAACATCAGGAATAGAAAATAATTAGAAATAAATCTAACAATAAATGTGAAAAATCTGTGTATTCAGAATGAAAAAAAAATTTGCTAAGGAAAACTAAAGAAAACATAGAGATATAAACTGTATTTAGGATCAGAAAATGTGCTATTGATAATTTGTCAATTTTCTTCAAATCCGTCTACAATCTAAGTAAGAACTAAAATAGTTCTTTGTTTAAAAACAGTGGCATTCTTATTGAAAACACTTTATGAAAATATAAAATACCTGGAATAGCTAAAACAACTTTGAAGATAAAATGTAAAGTTAAAGAACGAGCTATACCTAATTTTAAGACTTGGCGTAAACCTATAGTAATTGCACTAATGTAATATTGGCATTAAGATATACAAATAGACTGTTGAAATAGATGATACAAAAGTTATCTGAAACTTATAAGGTCAGCTTATTTTGTAAAGGCAATTCAATGGAGGAGGCACATTATTAAAAAAAAAAGGAAAGAAAGAAATTGGTGCAAGAACTATTAGATATCCATATACCAAAAAGAAAAGAAATAACTTTATACATATGCTATAATTAAAGAATAGATAATAGATTAAATGGAAACAATAAAGTCAAAATCATACATTTTTTTAAAAGAAAGCATATTGTGTGAATTTTCAGCTATTCAAAATACTGTAACAGTGCCAACATAAAGTACATGTAATAAAATTATAAATTGGACATCATCAAAATTAATAAATTGCATTGTTCATATACTTTTAAGAGAATGAAAACATCTATAATCATAATAGATGCAAAATATAGATGATAACCCCTCAAATCTCTATAATAAGAAAACAGCAACAAAAATAAATAAATGTTTAAAATGAGCCAAGGTTTGAAAAGCTATTTTATCACAGGTGATATATGAATAAAAAATTAGCCCTTGAAAATATGCTTCACCTCATTTGTTATAAAGAAAATGTTAATTAAAACAACAGAAAGAAATCTCTACACA
This sequence comes from Carlito syrichta, assembly GCF_000164805.1. Taxonomy (NCBI): domain Eukaryota; kingdom Metazoa; phylum Chordata; class Mammalia; order Primates; family Tarsiidae; genus Carlito; species Carlito syrichta. Next base: position 56,154 of record NW_007258431.1, read on the forward strand.
TAGTAGAATAACTGAATTAAAAAGACTAACCATACAAGATTTGACAAAGGTGTGGAACAATTGGAGCTCTCTTTACACTGGTGATGGGACCATAACATAAAAAATTAATTTAGAAAACAGTTTAGCAGTTGTTTTTGTTTATATTAAAGTCGATGTATACTTATAATAAATTTGAAATCACAAAATAAATGAAACACATGTCCATGCAAATACTTATATTTAGATAACAATTTCCAGTTTTTTGTTTGTTTGTTTGTTTGTTTTTACCACTTAACACTGAAAACAAGATTCTTCACTAGGTAAAGGGAAAAAGAAGTTGTGGTACTGCCTATATGTACTACTCAGGAATAAAATGAAAGAACTATTGGACTCACATGATTGCATTTCAAAATAATTCTTCTGAATGAAAGAAGTCTGTCAAAAAAAGTAAATACATGTATCGTATAGTTCCATTTGTACACATTTCTAGAAAATGTCAATAAATCAATAGTGACAGAGAACATATCTGTGATTGCTTAGGGTTGAGGAAATGAGAAGGTGGGAATGGTGGATTACAAGGGACACATAAAAATTTGGGGGGTGTGGTTTTCATTGTCTTGATGGGATGATACATTTATAGATGTGTGCTTATGTCAACTCATCAAATAAAACATTTAAACATAGGTAGTTCAGTGTGTCTCAATAACACATTAATACAATTCATCTGTTAAAAAAATAAAGGCTAAACATAGACTTTACTTTTAATATAGCATATACCTATTACATATACGTATGTTTTGGTAAGTATATGTGTATGTTGTATGTGTATTGTCATATGATTATTGGAAATAATCACTGAATTCTTTTCAAAGTAGCTATCATATTTTTGTTCTCTGTAAACATTGTTACGTGTTAGATATGGGAGATAAGAATTCAATAGTTTATCCTTGTAATTTCATCTTCCTCAAGTATACTTAACATGAGCACTGTTGTGATAAGTAGGGCCTATTGAAGAATAATTCATCATAAAAAAATTAATTTTTCTTTCCCATACATGTGATTCTATTTAAATGAGTAATTGTAGCTCTACAGATAAATCCTTAAAATTAGTCACCATCAACTTATTTTCTACATTCAAACTTATCTTACTGCAATGTATTAAATGTTAACTTTAAGCATAAAATATTTGCCAAAGATCAAGTATGATAATAATGCCAATATATTAAATCATTATTTGCTTATGGAAAGATTTCCTTTTTAAAATTTAGGTGCTTAGTTAGATGCTAATTATAAAAGACTACATATTTGTGAAATCAAACATGCACAATAAGATTTTTGGTTTATCAAATCTGCTCTTGTTTAACATTCATGTTTGATGGTTGAAGTTTGTATCAACACAAAATATAGCATCATTTGTAGTGGATCAAATAATATAGACATGTTTAAAATCTCAATGTTTTCTCAACTATTCCAGAAAAGTGCAGAGTCAAATTTGCAGCCTTATTTTAGGAACTGTAATGTTCATCCTCCTGATATTCATCTTATGTACACTTACTCTGTACTCATTATGTATTTACATTATTCCATCTCATTACTCTTATTTAAATAATTTTTTTAAATGATCTGTACTCTGGTGTAATATGGGAGCTTATAAATAAAGAAGAAACTAAAAAATATTTAAACAAGAAAATAGGAAAATAAATGGAAGTATTTGCTGAGTTATTTAGAAAGCATTTTTTATATATGCTTTGAAGAAATTTCATAGTTAGTGGTGACATTTAGGCTATCTGTGTTCACTAAAAAAAAATAACTTTTGTTACCTAGGCATATATCACAGAGCCTTATAAGTATACTAGTTATGATTAGATATATTTTGGCTTACAAGTATCTCATGGAATAAGTCAACAAACAAATATTGTTTTTCAGATTCACTATGTAGTTATTAGTGAAAAAGACTCTATAGTGTTAGAATATGTGGAAAACTAATTGTCTGAAGCCAAATATCCTGAGCCAAACCAGTGAGTGAGAAAGGAGAAGAGATGCATGTCTTTGTGAGGATGCACTGAAGAGGAAGAGATGACCTGAGGATTACTGAGCAGGCATGAGATTGGTCTGTGCCCTCATCAGATCATCTGCAGTTAACAGAGAATAACATGGTTATGGTCCAGACTATCAGAGGCACTGATGGCAGGGAGAAAAAAAGAGAAGCAGTAAATTTAGAGTTTTCATAGAGGCATGAGAGGCAGTAAATTTAGAGTTTTCATAGTAATGCACACTTCAGTCTGAAAATCAAAATTTAGGATATGCAAAACTTGGCAAGATGCATTGATTTCTTAAAATGTATTAGCCATAAAACTTTGTTGACTTTTAGATGTCAAACCCATTATCCATTTTCATATGTGTTTCATTGTTGATGATGTTTTGTATTCTACTTTGCTTTAGCAATGACATTTGCTATTATACCATCAAATCCAGACCCTTCAAATTCAGGTGAAAAAAAGTTGGTGGTGGAGCCAGTTGGACTGTGCAAGTCCCTGTGTCAATGAGTGTATGGATGAATTCACATGCATGTCTTTTGTAAGTGGGTGTGTGAATGGCTGACTGAGTAGGGATTCAGGAGCAAGTGGTCAGGGCTTTCCTGGTGAAGCAGCTGGCATTAGCAGCTGCTTTACTTGAACTCTAGTGCCCCTTGGAATGTAGAAACTAAGCCCCATTTTCCAAAATCAACAAAACTTTTCCCTGGATGAAGTTGCTGGGAGTGATAGCCATTGCCAGACTGCCTGACCACTGCAGTGCCAGGCCGGACATGGCAGTGAGCACTGTGGAGTGCAGTGAGGGAGCCACAAGCAGAGTTCCACTGGAGAAGATGCAACAGGCATCCCACCAGCATCTTGAAAACTAGGCAGGGATGTTCTCCAGTTTGTTCACCATGGAATAACAGACCCACTCTCTGTGACCAGTGGATTAACTACTCAGGGGTTGATCATGACCCAGAGGGAATATCTCAAAAGCACAAACTTCAGAGGAACAGGATGAATGCAGAATCCCAGAAGTCCCACCCCCTACCTTGATTCAACCATGGGACAAGGGTGCATCGAGAAAAGGAAAAGGAAGACTCCTCAAGAGATCAGTTGTGGGTACTAGGCTGAACCAACCCCCTTTTTCCCTAGCAATCCTCTGTCAGAACTACATGGCTGGGGCATGAATGAGAGGGACAATCCCTGGTGGAGACTGGATGATAGCCACACTAGGAGAACTTGACTCTGGAATAAGCGTGGCTGGGGTTCCCACTGTCAGCACCTGGGGAGGAGACAACCTATGCCCCCAACGGATAGGATCCCTCAACTTACAAGAGTATGAGAGGAGAACTAATATCCCACCTACCCCCGCAATCCCCACACCTGGTTTGCACATCAGGAAGACTGCGAACAAGCCCATAGCCCCATAGGAGATGGCAGACAGGCTTATCTGTAATCAGCTGAGAGGAATAATTGCAGAACCTGCCACAAGAGGGTGGTCATTGCCCAGAAATTTTTTAATTTTTTTTTTCTTTTTTTTTTTTCTTTTTGATTTGTTTTTGTTTCTCTTTTGTTTTGGTTCAGTGTGTGTGTGTGTGTGTGTGTGTGTGTGTGTGTGTGTTTTCAATTTTCATTCCTCCTCCCTTTCCCCCCCCATTCTTCCTCTTTCACTTTTTGGTGTGTGTGTGTGTATGTGTTTATGTGTGTGTGTGTGTGTGTGTGTGTGTGTGTGTGTGTGTGTGTGTGTGTCTATGTTCAGTTTTCTTCTTCTTATTATTATTTTTTTTCTGGCAGGGGTTGGGTCTCAGGAGGCCCATACCCCAGTTAGTGAATATTGTGATTCGCAAGTACTTTCTGAATCCTAGTTCCCCACCCTCTATGTTAGTCAACTCTGAAAACTACAAGAAACATCAAAGTTTTCCATCCCCAGACCCTTTTCAAAACAGAACAGATTTGGAGGCTCTGATCAGGGAAGAATAAAGGTCTGAGCAAACAACAGAAGTGAAAGCTCAGCCCACCACAACTAAATAAAGGAATTAATGAGAAAAGAAAAAGATCTAGCATGAATGAGAAAAAAAATCAACGGGAGAGGTAATTCCCAGTGTACCAAAGAGGCAATACCCAAACAATGGAAATCACCAACAATTGACCCCAGAATAAAACAGTGATTAGAGAATGGATGGAAAGAGTAAATAAGACTCAAGAAAGACAAGATGTAACACTGAAAGAAGATCATGTAACAGATATTTTGGCCTTCAAAAAACTTCATCCAGGAAATAAACAACAAGATGGCAGGCATGGAAAGCAGAATCAACCAAGCAGAAGAATGAATCTCAAAGTGTGAAGACCAAAATATAGAATTAACCCAATCTGTTAAAAACATAGAAAGAAAACTTAGAAAGAAAGAACATGGTCTCCAAGAGATGTACAACTATACCAAGAGGCTGAAATGATATCTGAATGGTATCTCAAAAGAAGAAGGGAAAACAAACAACACCTTGGAACAAGTATTCCAGGAGGTTATCCAAGAAGACTTTCCCCATCTCACCAGAAATGCAATCACCTAAACACAAGAGATTCAGAGATATTGCCACCAATGAGATCCCCCGAAACACAAAAACAACATAATGCTGACAACTCCAGGGTCAACACAGAAATTCAAATAGACATTAAAAGAAGTACTAAGAGGGGAATTTATATCTCTATGAACACATATTAAGAAAATAAAAAGATCACAAGTCAACAGTCTAACAAATCACCTAAAGGAGCTGGAAAGGCAAGACTCTCAAAACCATAACCTCAGTAGAATAACCCAGATCACCAAAGTAAAAGCCTAAATACGAGACATAGAAGACAAAAATTCATAGGAAAAAAGTCAATGAAACAAAAAGTTGGTTCTTTGGAAGGATAAACAAGATTGATGGACTCCTATCTAGATATAACAAGAAAAAAAGACAAAAAACCCAAATAAAAACAATCAGAAATGAAAAGATCAAGTCACAACCCAACCTGAAGAAATACAAAAGATTATCAGAGACTACTATGCACATCTGTATGGAAACAAATTTGAAAGTCTAAATGAAATGGAGGACTGTCTGATGTTACACAACTTCACAAGGTTGAAACAAGAAGAAATAGAGACCCAAAGAAGACAACAAAACTGAGAAATTGACTTCATCATAAGAAAACTGCCTACAAAAAAGGTCCTGGGCCAGATGGCTTTTCAGTGGAATTCTACTAAACATACAAGGAGGAGTTGATAATCCTACTGAAAGTATTCCAGGCAATTGGGAAAGATGGAAATGTATCTAAACCATGTTATTAAGCTAAGATCACATTAATACCCAAACTGGGCAAAGATCCAACAAAGAAAGAGAACTACAGGCCAATGTCCCTTATGAACACAGACACAAATATTCTCAGCAAGATTCTAGCAAATCAGATCCAACAACATATCTCAAAAATCATCCACCATGACTAAGCAGGCTTTATACCTGGGATGTAGGGATGATTTAACATCCACAAGACCATAAATATAATTAAATAATACATCAACAGATGTAAAAACAAGACCCAAATGGTTATATCATTAAAGGCTTTTGACAAAATCCAGCATAGATTCTCGATTAAAAATCCTTAAACATATACTATAGAGGGAATATACCTCAAAATATTAAAAGTCATTTATGATAATCTCATAGCCAACATATTACTAAATGGAAAAAAATTGGAAGCATTTCCCCTGAAAACCAGAACAAGGCAAGGCTGCCCACTCTCATCTCTTCTGTTCAACATAGTGTTGGAAGTCCTAGTCAGAGTAATCAGACAAGAGAAAGATATCAGGGTTATCCAAATAGGAAAACGGAAATTTAAGGAAAATGGAAAGTTGCTATTCTTCTTTGTGTACAGTATGATCCAATACCTGGAAAACCCAAGGGAATCTGTCAAAAACCTCCTTGCTCTGATAATGGTGCTTGGCAAAGACAAAATAAAAGTGCAAAAGAGAGGCACATAGTTATACACCAACAAAAAACAGGCAAAGAACCAAATAAAAAGTACAATCCCATTCACAATAGACACACACACACACACACACACACACACACACACACACACACACATAAAAAAAAAAAAACTTTGGCATCTTCCTAACCAGAGAAGTGAAAGACTTTTACAAAGAAATTGCAAAATAATACCCAAAGCAATCAAAGCAGACACAAATAAATGGGAAAAATTCCAAACTCATGGATTGGAAGAATCAGCATTCTTAAGATGTTCATCCTATCAAAGACAATCTACAGATTCAATGCAGTACCTATTAAATTACCATCATCATTCTTCTCAGACATGAAACCAAAACAAAAAAAATTCATGTGGAAACAAAAATGACTGCAAATAGCCAAAACAATCCTTAGCAAAAGAAACAAAGAGGGAGGTATCACACTCCCAGTTTTTAAACTTTGTTATAAGGCTACAATAATCAAAACAGTCTAGTATTGATACAAGAAAAGGTGTATAGACCAATGGAACCAAATAGAGATTCTAGAAGCAAAGACTCAGTATCTCAACCAAGTCATCTTTGACAAAGCTGCCATGAACAACCACTGTGGAGAGGATAACCTATTCAGGAAGAATGCTGGGGAAACTGGCTGACCACATGCAGAAGAATAAAACAGGACCCATACCTATCACCATATACAAAAATCAACTCCAAGTGGATCAAAAACCTAAATGTAACACTTCAAACTATAAGAATCTTAAATAATGCAGAAGAAAAAAAAAAAAAAAAGAAGAATGCAGGAGATACCCTTAATGGAAATTAGAATGTGCAACCAATTTCTGATCAAAGTCTCAGATGTCCATGTCATAAGAGATAAGATAGATAACTGGGACCTCGTCAAACTGAGAAGCTTCTGCAAAGCAAAAGAAACCATCAAGAAAATGGGGAGACAGCCTACAGAATGGGAAAAAAATATTTGCCAACTCTATATCTGTTAAAGACCTAACAACCATGATTTACAAGGAAATCAAGTATGCCAAAAAGAAAAGAACAGCACTATTTTTTTTTTTTAAATGGTTAAAAACATTAATAAGCTAGGCTCAGTAGCTCAGCCTGTAATCCCGCGCTTTGGGAGGCCAAGGGGAGTGAATTGCCTGAGCCCGCAAGTTCCAGACCCACCTCAGCAATTTGGCGAGCCCTCATCTCTACAATAAATAAAAAAAAATTAGCCAGGCGTGGTAGCGCACAAGGTTGAGGCAAAAGGATCGCCGGAGCCCAGCAGGTCGAGGTTGCAGTGGCTGGGAGCATGCCACTGCACTCCAGTCTGGGCGACAGAGTGAGACTCCAACAAAAAAAAAAAAAAAAAAAAACCATTAACGGACACTTTTCAAAAGAAGACATCGGGGCAGCCCACAGACACATGAAAAATGCTCTGCCTCACTAATCATCAGAGAAATACAAATCAAAACCACATTGTGATACCTAACCCTGGTAAGAATAGCCATCATTAATAAAACAAAAAACAGTAGATGCTGGTAAGGATGCAGAGAAAAGGGAACACTTCTACACTGTTGGTGGGAGTGCAATCTAATTCAACCTCTATGGAAAACAGTGTGACAATTTCTAAAAGATCTAGAAATTAACCTTTCATACAACACAGCAATCCCCCTTCTGGGAATATATATGAAGGAACTCAAATAATTATACAAAAAAGATATTTGTACATGCATGTTTACTGCAGCACAATCACAATAGCAAAAAACATGGAACCAACTGTGCTGCCCATTGAAACTGGACTGGAAAAGAAAAATGTGGTACATATTAACAATGGAATATTAGACTGTCATAAAGAATGACAAAACTATGGACATTGCAGAAACTTGGATGGATTTGGAGTCTATCATATTCAGTGACCTGTCATAGACTCAAATTAACTGAGTGCCATATTTCTCACTCATTAGTGGGCCCTGAGCATCTATCATAATACTACAAAAAAGCAATTGGCAATAGCAGGACACTATCATGGGACAGGAGGTGGAGGGTTTATATAACATCGATAAGAGTGACTGATCCTAATGTAGAGAAGTGAGTCCAATTGGAGGCCCAAGACTTTACCTGTACCTAAACCACTTATGTATGCAATCCAGACATGTACCCTGCAACTTTAAAATAAAATAAAAATAGAAAAGTGAGAGAAAAAATCAGAATAAGAAAAAAACAAAACAAAACAAAACAAAAAAAACCAAATTCACAATAAAAATATAATGTTTTTAGGACACTGTGATACTGCCTTTAATATAGAATTATATGAATAAAGTGAAAATATCTATTTAACAGTTCAGTCTTTTCTGAAGCCTGGTCTAAAATATCAGAAGTAAATATTAAGTTCATCAGTGTATAGCTTGTCAACAGCTTCTATTTTAAAAAGTAATTGGAGAAGTCATATTGATGTTAGTCTACGCTGTTTCCCTTTGGCTTTTGCTGCTGATATATCATGATACTTATGCAATAGCTTCTGGACTAATAATGAAAGTAGTCATATGCTTTCATCTTTCTGTAGGAGGAATAAGCTCATAACTAAATATAATAATTAAGAAGGATAAATGAAAATGGCGTGACAAATCAAAATTAGTAAAATGTGATTTTTTTCTTCATATTTATTTAACTAAAGTCTTATAGGAATCTAAACTATGGGGTACAGCACTATGTACAATTTTATAAGACAGATTCTTGCATTCTCAGTCCAAACACATAAGAAGCAGTGGATGGAGTCTAGAAGACTAGAAAGGGAAAAGATAAGGTTGGCAGACATTGTTGTGTAGACAAGACTTTTGAAATATTGTTTAATTGGGGTTCATTTTAAATTTTTTAATTATGCACCCAGTTCAGATATTTAAAGATTTTTGTTTATTAAATATCTTAAAGGTCATCTACTTTATAGATTATTTTACTTATTTCATAAAAGAAAAACTAACAAGCTAGTCTTTTTTATGAATAGTGGATAAATATCAATACATTATAAACCAGTGAATATTTTTAGCTCAAAACTTCTAAAGAGCACTTTTTTTTCAGTGCAAGAACATGTACAAGTATAATAAACTGTTGCCCTACAATCAAGTTTTATGCATATCATATTAGAACCTGGCATTCTTCTCCATGCCTCCATGCCATAATAATGTATAAGTTACTACCATAGGGTCATTTCTACTACTACTCCCACATGGAAAACATGATTTCTAAAGTTCAGGAAAAGGGGATACCGTCATAATCTTCAGGTCATTAAAAAAAAAAAATACAGTGATTATGTAATCAGTATTAGTAATAAAGACAAAACTGGGCAAAATATGCATGACTAAAGCATATTGAAAAAAACAAAATTTCTTTTTTTTTTTGAGTTGGAGTGCAGTGGCACACTCATGACCACCCCAGCATCGACCTGCTGGGCTCTGGTGATCCTTCTGCCTCAGCTTTCCAAGTAGCTGGAACTACAGGTGCGTACTACCACTCTTGGCCAATTTTTATTTATTGTAGAGGCAAGGTTTTGCCAAGTTGCATCAGCTGGTCTCTAACCTGCAGTCTCAGGCAATTCTCTCATCTCAGCTTCCCAAAGTGCTGGGATTACAGACTGAGTCACCGAACCCGGTCTCAAAATTTCTTCAGATGATTTTAAATGATTAAGAAGTCCCTAGAGCTAGTAATATGCCCAGGAGAAGAAATAAGATCTGAAGGTTCAATAAGACATAGAGATTGGATAGTTGATAAAGTGGAAAAAGAACATAAAGAGTGTATAAATTATAGAATATATAAAAATAAGAGAATAAATATCAAATGAAAATGAAAGTAGTATGGCATAAAGCAACTGCACTACCAGACCAAAAGTAAACCTAAAAAAAAAAAAAAAAAAAAAACCAAACAGCATTTAAATCAAAAGCTGGGCAAAGCAGTCATCTTATAGTAAAACTTACTGAGGTCAGAACTCACATCAGTATTCAATTCTTTAATCATCTTTAACCACTGCAGTCTTTCATATCTTAGATTCTTAATACATATTTCCAGAATGAACTCATGGTTCTATCTAGTAGAGCACAACTAAATTCATGCAGAAGAGGAGAAAGCACTGGTTATACTTCTTTCGCCATTCCAGGTATGCAGCTGAGCCAATCTGCTGTACCATATGCCTAGTTTTTGATTGGACAAAAAATGTGTTGGAGGAAAAAGAATATCTTTCCAAAGGCTATCAAGAAACAGGCCAATGCAGCCATGCCAACACTACTCCTAACCTCCATCAATAGCCTCACAATCATATTGAGTTTCCTAATTTAACCAAAAAGCTTTTGCAAATATGTGGAGATATATTTGGACCAAGTTTCACAGTTTAAAATAAACAGCTCGTGAGCATTTTTGATAAAACTTAATTTGCATTATGTCCGTTATGCAAATATTATGTTTGCTATGCCTTTATCTAAACATACGAACACACCAATGGTTCCTGGAAATATTTCAGTAAGTGATATTTCTGAATTAACTCTTAATTTCTTATGTAACTAATGTGAGTAATCTATACATTCTCACATGTTTAAATGTATTTATTTAGCTATATTGACAAAGACAAAGGGATTAAAGATTAAAAATATGATGAATTACTGTTTTTGCTCACTAATCTATCACCTGTGATAGCAGGGTTCTGGAAAAAAATGCAGACAACTATATTAAATTTAGGTTTAATTCTTTAGATGTTTATAATTCAATGTCATTATAGCAAAACACTTTGCTTTAATAATAAAATGAATGTCCATTTTCTAATAGTAAAATAGCTTCCTCCTACCAGTTTCATTATCCTTTTCTCTCTCTAACTCGTCTTCTCACTACTCTCTTTTTTTATCTATTATCCATCTCTCTATCTCTATCTATCTATCTATCTATCTATCTATCTATCTATCTATCTATCTATCTATCATCTATCTGATTCGCATGCATATACCTACACACATATGCAACCACACATTCACAAGCACATGAAGTCATCATCCCTCTAACTTGTTAGTGAATAGAATATACGGGGATACTAGATTTTATAAGGTACTAAAATGAGCAAAAGAAAACCCTAAACGTCCTAAACAACCTAATAGTAGTGGGAAATAATGACTCCCGTTGTTTTGGTGCATTGGGAAAGCAGTGGTTATGATCACTCATTGTGTTTTACAGATAGCAACAAGAATATCGAAACCCAGTGAGTTCCAAAGATAAAGGCCACACAGCCATATGGAGCCCAAGCTTAAATTAAATCCAAGTTCTGCAGACTTAGTAGCCTACACTCATGTCCCTGCCTTGACTGTTTTTCTCTGTATGTATTAGTGTGTATTTTTAAGAACAGGCAGAGGAGTGACTAGCTTTGCTTAGACTTGACATCCTTTAACTGAGCCTCTTGGTTGTGGATCCCATTTGGTTCTAACTAATATTCAACATCATATTAAAATAGACTTACAAAAGTGACAGGGGAAAAGCTTTCCTGTGTAACCATTTTAAAACAAATTTATAAACAGGAGCCCACTCAAGATAATTAACAACTTGATTTCTCATAAAAACATGCACGTCTCTAAAGTTAGCAGTAACACATCTAAATTTTACTCAAATATATATGCTTCCAGTAGATAAGATGTTATTATGCTGTAATGTTCTATAGCTGTGTGAATGAAGAATAAATATCTTAGTGATGAAGCTTTATTTCAAAATGTGGTAGAGGGAAGAAGAAGAATCTCTGGAGTTAGATAGATGAAGGTATGCACATTAGCTCTGCCACCAACCAGCTCTTTGATCACCAATACTATTAAACTTGTCTGAGGAATTTCCTTATCTGTAAATACCAGGAGAATTTTTACAGTCTGAATGGGTTTGGTGTGAATTAAATAAGATACTTGAATGCACTTAGCACTCCATCAGTCACTGATTGGCATACAGCAGTTAAAGAATATATATATTATACATTAATAAATTCATGTTTTTGGCTGAGTTATTCCCTTGAAAAGATGGTATATAGTTTTGGCTCTAAAGAGTGTCAAGTTCTTTGAAATGATATAGTTTTACAAATTCTGATTAGTCAAGCCCCTTTCTTGGTAGGAATCAAAGGACTGGAGATCCTTCATATCCAACCACCAGTTCGAACTCTCTCCACTTGGTGCTTTGCCCTCCAGCACATACATTCACATGACTTCAGTATCTAGCTTCTAACTTCCTTCCTTAAGGAAATTCAGGGACACATAATTTTTTTTCCCTTCTCTTGGCTTCTCTTAATGAGGTGTAATGTTGGAATGTTAAAAAGATCTTGAAAATTTAAATGTGAATAGATGTTTTAAATAGTCAAGCATTTTCATAAGGGCTAATGCCTTAAAATAAAGAAGCATATTTCTTATGATATAAATTCAGCTTTCTGGCTTTTGTGTTTTGATTGGATAAAGTAAAAACTCATTACTTCCTAACATTTCTCAAGTCACACTATAGTCTCTTGCCACAACAGTTCTGAATGTTAGCACTATTGACAAAAGAGAGAAAAATAGTGCCATCCACATCTAAAAGAATGATTAACCTGCAAAGTATCACTACTTCTAGAATCATTTTTGTGTGGTAAAGAGGTTTAGAATTTCTTTTTCTCTTTATACTTCAGTAAAAATTAAGTATACTTATGGGTTTTGTTTTGTTTTGTTTTGTTTTGAGTTGGAGTCTCACTCTGTCGCCCAGACTGGAGTGCAGTGGCCGCTCCCGGCCACCGCAACCTCGACCTGCTGGGCTCTGGCGATCCTTCGGCCTCAGCCTTCCAAGTAGCTGGAGTTACAGGCGCGTGCTACCACACCCAGCTGATTTTTTGATTTATTGTAGAGATGAGGTCTCGCTGCCCAGGCGGGTCTCGAACCCGCGGGTTCAGGCAATCCACTCACCTCAGCCTCCCAAAGGTGCGGGATTACAGGTTGAACCACCGAGCCCGGCTTACTTATGGGTTACCCCCTCAGGTCCTCTCCCACTGTGGGAGCTTTGTTGCCCTCTCAATAAATTTTGCTTTCTAAAAAAAAAAAATAATTAAATATACTTTCTACTCTCTAGCAATATGCCAGGAGCAGGAAAACTTTGTCTTTTGTATGGTATTTGATTTTTACAGGTATTATATAAGTATTTCACAGGTTAAATCATATATAATTATAAGAAATCAAAACAGTGATCTATAACAAAATGAGACTATCAATGCTATTCAGAGAGCTATTTTTGAGAACACTGACCTATGGTTTCTCTTAATAAAGAGAAAAAGTATTTAAATTACATTTTAACTGAAATATCAGAAAAATTTTCTAATAATAATTATTAAAACATTTATCTAGATTTTTAAAAAAGTAGTCTACTCTGAATGTCTTAGAATTAGGTAACCAAAAACATACGAAGAATGTACCTGAACTTAGTGACATTTTAAATCTTAGTTTTGTTTAAATATTGCCTTTTTTCTACTAAAGTTTATGTGTAACATCATATAACACCTTAAAATTACAGAACTAAATCTAGAAAATAATAGCAATAGTAGAAAGTGCATTTATTTTGTTCCTTTAATTTTTGGAGGGGATGTTGAGGGTACTGGTAAAGACATTATAGTTTGGTCAGTTACACTGGCATTGAAGCATACTGGTCAGAGTTCAAATCTTGTCTCTGCCTCCTAATAACTTATGACCTTGGCTAGGATACTTCACACAGCCGAGCCTCAGTCTCCTGAGAATTAGGGATTAGTATTTAGAATCAGGGAACTAGAAATGGTAATGACCAAAGTTTTTTCAATTATGTACACACACACACACACACACACACACACACACACACACACACACACACACAGGCATTGCCCCATTTGGAGCTAAATAATAATTATTTTTATGAATGAAAATCTGCCAATATTTATTTTCAAAACTCTTAGCTACTAGAAAGTAATGTAAATGAGAATATTGAGTTTTCATAAACATTTTAAGACATTTTTTTCAAGCTTAAATTAAATACAAGGTTAAGTAATATAGCATTAGCAAGTTGTACTTAACAGATTATTCTGAAAATAACTGGTTGTTTGATTAAATTCAAATAATTTTTAATGAAAATGTTTTGTTCTATAGGTGTAATTATAACATTTAATTTTTATGCTTAAAATTAGAGACATTTATATATGTACATATAAATGGAATATTAAAAGGGAATAAAATCCATATTCACAAAAATAAAGAAAAAAATATAATTGAGATTTGTATTAAAAAATTCCAGTTCAATAAAACTATTGAGATGTGCCTTGTTAGAAACATTCCTTTGTGAAAAGCAAAACTCAAAAAAGCAGAGATCAAGGTTTTAGAAATAGGCTGCAACACTTCTGTGTACTTGTATTACTAGGTATAATCAACATACCTGGAGTTGACTTTCTGGTTTCCTAGGAAGTAATATCATATTAAGCACTCAGACTTGGTCTCTAGTGTCTGCTGGTACAAAAATGTTTAATACAATCAACATTGGCAGATATAATTCCCATAAAACAAAGCTCTTTGGGGTCCTGGGATCTCAAAAGAAACTGTAAGCAAACACACCTTGATGGAGGGAAGTCTGTGTACTGCCTCTATCCATGCTACCAAAGATTCTTTGCACAGGTGACCCAATTAGCAAACATTGGGGTAGCTGGGGAAAGAGACTGCCTCATATCTGAAAAATGATGAGGTCCCCTCAATATTCCTGAAATCCAACATCTGGCAACAAATACTTATTCAGATGGAAACTATAGCATTATTTGTCACAGATAATTTAATATAAATAAATTTAACTAGGGCTTGAAGAAATAAAAGACAACATTGAAACACTTATTATCATGGATGTGGCAGCTTCAGGATGCAGTTACTATACGATTGGACACACAAACAAAAAAAAGTTGAAATTATGAAAATTTACAGACTGGGAGGAGGCAGTCAATAGTACTGAAACTTAGACTTTAGTGGTAGGGCGGATTGTTATTTAGTGAAAGAAAAGAGAAAATAATGTATGCATAAGGATGGGTGAATAACATTTCCCTTATGATATTATCAATTAATTTCTTATTGTGATTTAACAAATTTTGCAGCAAAAATTTGTTTTTATCATAGAATATTACCTACTAATATAAAACACTTAATTGTCCTATAAAGTAGAAAACTGCATACAATAAAATTGAATCTGTATTTAAGACCATGCTAAACTGCTTAATTAAGTACTTTTACTTATAAAACAATAGAATAATATAGTGTATACCACCGAGGGAGATTGTTCTCATGCAAAAGTCAAGATAAAACAGAAAATGTATAACTAGTCTATTCGAGTACACTTTCCTTTTTCATTTATTCACTTTGCATAGGCTCCCCCCGCCAACTCTTCCTAATATACTGCATTTTATCCTTTATTAGGAGAAGGAAAAAAGTCACAAAACAATTTAGTTTTTTGCACTTGGGCATATATTATAATTCTCCTACAAGCACTGACCCTACTGTTTGTGTTATACTTATTACAACCTCTCCTTTTTCTGTGCACTGTATATTCTCAATACAATGGAAAGTCCCATTACACGCTAGTTTATGTGAAAGAGTGAGACTCTGTTTCTAAATAATAATAATAATGATAAAATAAAATAAAATAATAAAAAAGCTACCACTTCTTATCAAAGAAGACTATGAACAATTGGCTGAAAAGACCAGGAAAGTATCCCTCTTTGACCAGGCTCGGTGGCTCAGCCTGTAATCCCAGCGCTTTGGGAGGCCGAGGTGGGTGGATTACCTGAGCCCACAGGTTCGAGACCTGCCTGGGCAACTTGGTGAGACCTCATCTCTAAATCAAAAATTAGCCAGGTGTGGTTGCGTGCCTGTAATTCCAGCTACTCGGAAGGCTGAGGCGGAAGGATCGCCGGATCCCAGAAGGTTGAGGCTGCAGTGGCTGGGAGTGGCCACTGCACTCCAGTCTGGGC
>NW_007258431.1:72164-72925 GCF_000164805.1 Carlito syrichta
TCAAAAAAAAAAAAAAAGTGTCCCTCTTTTTGTACAGCAACACATCTATGTGAAGTCTGAACTTCTTCTATACCTCAATCAACCTATTTTAACAGGTATAATGCAAGGTATACATTGAGAATTCAACTGACTTCTATTAAGCTAGACATTACCTAGATTTGAAAAAATATATATAAATCAGTTATATTTTTTCCACAAATTTAGCAATTTTGGTGAGAAAATAATGACTTTACATAAAGAATAGAATGTTTATTTTAACATGCAATTTTTATTATTTTTTAAATGAAGTACTAACTAAACCTTCACAATATTTTGTCTTAATGTTTAATACAGTAAATGTTGGCAGATATAATTCCTGTAAAACAAAGGCTTTTGGCACCCTAATGTAAAAAGGTCTAATAAATATATAAGAACCATTATTTTAAGAAATTATTTTAGTAGGATACAGAGAAAAAGGAATGCTTCTACACTACTGGTGGGAATACAAACAAGTGCAACCTCTTTGGAAGATGGTGTGACAATTTCTGAAAGAACTAGAAATTGACCTTCCATATGACTAGCAATTCCCCTAATGGGAATATACCAGGAGGAACTCAAATCATTCTAAAAAAAGATGTCTACATACATATGTTTGTTGCAGTTCTATTCATAATAGCAAAAACATGTAACCAAACATGTTGCCCATCAAAATTGGCCTGGATAAAAAAAAAAAATGTGGTACATATACACAATGAAATATTATGCAGCCATAAAGAAGGACA
>NW_007258431.1:73164-105526 GCF_000164805.1 Carlito syrichta
GTTCCCCACATCTTTATAAAAAAGAAAGAAATTACTTTAGCAAAGCAAGGTGTTAAAATTCCCATTTTGTAAACGAAGTACCGGGGTCTTAGAGTAGTTGAGCAATTTGACTAAGTTTACAGGTACCAAGTGGCAGAGTATAAAAGTACACAACACATGCAACTATCCAGTTCTATTTTATCTATTATTTTTGTGGCTAGATTAAATAAGATATTAAGAAAAATGTCTCAAATATTGGATATCTCGTATACACTCTATTGGAATACTGGGAATTTTCTAATAGTTGATGAGCAATACTATACTTTATCAGCCATTTTGTTTATTTCTATTATTTTTATGCAAATATATAGTAATACAGTGAGGGTGACTCTCATATCAGAACTACTCGTATGTTAAGCATACCAATAATAATCAATAACTAATTTCTCAGGACCTTACTTTTGATGTATTTTCAATATTATACTTAGGTATGTGGGATGTAGCTTAGATTTCTATGTTAAGTATGAGCCTTCCTGATAATAATAGTGATCAGCGGAACTATGTTATCTTATGAAAATTTAATCTTTGATTTTTTTAAAGCAGCATTTCTCTTTTTACTTGGAAAATAAGACCATCACTTAATGAATTATGAGATACATATATAAGTTCATTAAAATTAGCTTCCCCATGGTCATAGTTGAAGAAAAACTCAAATGCTAGAAAGTAAACTGCAGAGCTATGCTTGAAAATCAGGAATAATGTAGCATGTTTTTAACAATACAAAGGCAGCGAGAAACTGCTGGGGGGAGGGGAGGCAGGATTGGCAGTAGTGAGAATCTGCTGAGGGAAGGAGGACACACCACAGAGTACCTGCAGAATGAACATTTGTATACCTAACTCTGAATTGTACCCCACATCTTTAAAATTAAAAAAAAGCAAAATAAATAAATACACAAAAATTCCGTTTAAATTGTAAAAAAACTAAACAAAAACAAAGGCAGTATATTTTATTGACTGTATTTTAAATAATATACAAAGTTATAATACTTTTGAATGAGTTTCTGCATTTCTCTGTTAATTCCTGTCTGCTTGGTGAATATTAATAAGCATATTTTTCTTCAACACAATGCTAAATTTTGTAATACAGTGTCTTGTCCTTCCCTTGCCAAGATTTTTTCAAATGCAATTTAAAGAGTATTCATCTCAGCATCATTAACATCACTGATAAAAGCTACAAAACTAGTAGCAAGTCTCTGCCAAATAATGTATGTGTTATATAGCTGCCAATTTACAGCTTGAATTTAGATGATCTGTATCTGCACTTTATGCAATGCTGTGTCAGAATTACACTGCAATATACTATTAAAAATAAAATGATTACTTTTATCTTATTTCTCTAATAATTCCTTAATTTGATGTTGAATTTTGATAAATAAACCTATAAAAGGGAATGTTTATTTAATAACTGATAATGAAGAATGTTGGCAACAGAAAAAACAGCTAATTGATTTTTCAGTTTTTTGTTATCACAGAATAGTGATTTTATTAGTATCCTTTTTTTGAGTAAAAAATTACCACAGCCTTCGTGGATTAAAAAAAACAAAATCTAAATTTATTTCACAGTCTCTGTGGTACTAAAGAATAGGATAACTAAGTCCTCTGCTTTGGGTACTAAGCTGTCATCTGTAGCCTCAATTCATATTGGAAGCTCAGGGCACTATCCAAGCTCACTAGTTGTTGGCAAAAAAATACTCGTGGTTTTCTGAGAAAGACATTCATATTCTTTCTAGTTTATGGATAGAGTCTGTGTTCTGCTTCTAGAGACCACTCTTAGTTCCTGACTTCATGGATCCTATAAGTTGTTCACAATACAGCTCTTTACTTTCTTCTAGGCAATCAGAAGCACAACTCTCTGATTTCTTTTTTTTTTTAATTTAATTTTTTATTATAAAGATGTGGGGTACATTTCAGGTTTAGGTATACAAACATTGATCATGCAGATACCCTTGTTGATGAGGAATGCCCCTCCCTCCCCTAGCAGTTACCCTCAACTGCCAATCCCACCCTCCCTTCCCTGATGGTTTCCCACTACTGTCAATTGCTTTCTTATAGCATTATAATTGTTTAAGGCCCACTTATGAGTGAGAACATATGGAACTCTGTGCTTTGTTTCTGTGATAAATCACTGAGTATGAGCGACTCCAAATTCATCCAAGTTGTTGCAAAGTCCATATATTTGTCCTTCTTTCTGGCTGCATAATATTCCACTGTGTATATGTACCACATTTTTTTATACAGTCCAGCTTCGATGGACAGCACGGTTGGCTCCATGTTTTTGCTATTGTAAATAGAGCCGCAACAAACATACGTGTGCAGGTATCTTTTTTGTAGAGTGATTTGAGTTCCTCCAGGTATATTCCCAATAGGGAAATTGCTGGGTCTTATGAAAGGTCAATTTCTAGTTCTTTCAGAAATCACCACACTGTCTTCCAAAGAGGTTGTACTAGACTGCATTTCCATCAGCAGTGTGGAAGTATTCCTTTTTCTCCATATCCTCACCAGCATCTGTTGTTGTTTGTTTTATTAATGATGGCCATTCTTAGAGGGGTTAGGTGGTAAATCAATGTGGTTTTGATTTGCATTTCTCTGATGATGAGTGAGGCTGAGCACTTTTTCAAGTGTCTATTGGCTGCCCGTATAATTTCTTTTGAGAAGTGTCTATTCATGTATTTTGCCCACTTTTTAAAGGGGCAGTTTGTTTTTTTCTTTCGGCATGTTTGAGTTCCTTGTAGATCCTAGATGTTAGGCCTTTGTCAGATATACAGTTGGCAAAT
Organism: Carlito syrichta; assembly: GCF_000164805.1. Classification (NCBI taxonomy): domain Eukaryota; kingdom Metazoa; phylum Chordata; class Mammalia; order Primates; family Tarsiidae; genus Carlito; species Carlito syrichta. Next base: position 75,978 of record NW_007258431.1, read on the forward strand.
ATATTTTCCCATTCTGTGGGCTGTATCCCTGCTTTCTTGATGGTTTCTTTCACTTTGTAGAAGTTCATTAATTTGATGAGGTCCCACTTGTCTATTTTATTTCTTAAGGTATTGGCCTTTAGGGTTCTGAATAGGAATTGGATCCCAGTTCCAATTTTCATAAGGGTGTCTCCTGTGCTTTCTAAGATTCTTATAGTTTGAGGTTTTACATTCATGTCTTTGATCCATTTAGAGGTAACTTTTTGTGTACAGTGATAGGTAGGAGTCCTGTTTCAATCTTCTGCATGTGGTCAACCAGTTTTCCCAGCACCATTTACTGAATAGGCTTTGTCAAAGACGAGTTGGTTTAAGAATTGAGACTTTGCTTTTGGAATCTCTACCCTGTTCCATTGGTCTATATGCCTGTTTTTTTGTACCAAATCCAGGCTGTTTTGATTACTGTAGCCTTATAGTAAAGTTTGAAGTCTGGAAGCGTGATACCTCTTGCTTTGTTTCTTTTGCTAAGGATTGTTTTAGCTATTTGTGGTCATTTATGTTTCCATACGAATTTATGTATTGTCATCTCCAGGTCTGAGAAGAATGATATTGGTAGTTTAATGGGTATTGCATTGAATCTGTAGATTGCCTTTGGTAGGATGGACATGTTAACAATGTTGATTCTTCCTATCCATGAGCATGGAAAATTTTTCCATTTGTTTGTGCCTTCTCGGATTTCTTTAAGCAGTGTTTTGTAATTTTCATTGTAAAAGTCTTTCATTTCTCTAATAAATCTCCAACCTGATACAATGGAGGAATAATATCTCTCCAGTATGTTACATTGAAAACAAACAAACAAACAAACAAACACGTAAATAAATATATTTCCTACAGGATTAGCTCTGACCTCACCGTTTGCCATATAACATAATCTTATATAGGGAGCAACTATTGTATCATATTTACAGATTATGCCCTTACTCAAGGAGAGGGAATTATACAGGGTATATAAGTCAAGCGGTAAGGATCTTGAGGACAATTTTAGAATTCTGCTTATAATAGAGATTTTTCCCATTTATGTGTATTTACTTTTATTTTAAAAATTTATTTTAGAGTTATGGGTACATGTGAGAATTTGCGACATAAGTAAACTTAAGACATAAGGTGACATTTTGACTTTCAGTGAGACTTTATTCCATGTATCTGGTAGTGGACATGATACCCAATGGGTACTTATGTGCCCCTTATCCACTTACGCCCTTTAGGAGTGCCCAGTGTTTGTTGTTCCTGCATTTGTACTCACAAGTCCAAGGTTTAAGGTGGGCTTATGAGTGAGAATGTGTGGTATTTTGTTTTTTGCTTCTCTGTTAGTTAACTTAGACTGATGGTCTCCAGCTGCATCCATTTTGCTGAAAAGGACATGATTTTGTTCTTTATGGCTATGTAGTATTTCATCATATATATGTACCACATTTTATTTATCCAATCCACTTTAAATGAGCATTTGAATTGGTTCCATATTTTTGCTATTGAATAGTACTGCAATGAACATATATGTGCAGGTGTCTTTTTGGAAGAATTATTTATGTTCCTCTGGGTAATATTCCCAGAGGAGGGATTGCTGGATTGTACAGAAGCTCAACTTTTAGTTTTTCAAGAAAATGCCACACTGCTTTCCACAAGGGTCTAACTAGTTACATTCCCACCGACAATGTAGAAGTGCTCCCCTTTTCTGCAGCATTGCCAATACCTGTTGTGTTTTGACTTTTTAATGATAGCCATTTTGATTGATGTAAGGTGTTACCTTATTGTAGATTTGATTTGCATTTCTCTGATGATTAGTGAAACTAAGCATTTTATAATTTTTTTTGAACTGTTTAAAGTCTTCCTTTGAGAAGACTTTGTTCACATCCTTTGCCCACTTTTTAATGGAGTAATACTTATTTATCTATTTATTTATCTACTTACATATTTTTTTCCTATCAATTTTTTTGGGTCCCCAGATGTTAGACTTTTGTCAGATGCATAAGTCTTGCACTTTTTTCCCCCTTTGATTATTCTTTGTATTCTCTTGATGGTTCGTTTTGCTGTGCAGGGACTTTTTAGTTAGATAAAGTCCCATTTGTCAATTTTAGATTTTGTTGCATTTGTTTTTGAGGACTTGATGATGAATACATTGCCTACTCTGATGTCCAGGAGGGTATTCCCTATGTTTTCCTCTATGATTTTTATAGTTTGAGGTTTTACATTTAAGTTCTTGATCCATTTTGAACTAATTTTTGTGTGTGGTGATAGGTAAGGATCTAGTTTCCTTTTTTCTGCATGTGGTAAGCCAGTTTTCCCAGTATTGTTTGCTAAATAGGTTTTCCTTTCTCCAGTGTGTTTTTTGGTTTTGTCAAAGATGAATTGGTTGAAGATTTCTTTTTTTCTGGATTCTTTGTCTTTTTCCTTTGGTTTGAATTGTCTATTTTTTACCATTACCATGTTCTCTTAGTTACTGTAGCCTTGTAGTAAAGTTTGAATTCTAGAAGTGTGATGTTTGCTGAGGGTTGCTTTAGCTATTCAACCTCTTTTTAAAATTATTTTTTTGCTTCCAAATGAATTTCTATATTGCCCATTCTAAGTCTGTGAAAAATGATGCTGTTAATTTGATAAGGATTGTGTTAAATTTGTAGATTGCCTTGGGTAGAATGAACATCTTGACGATATCAATTCTTCTAGTTTGTGAATGACCAATCTTTTTTTCATTTTTTGTGTTGTCCTTGACTTCTTTGAGCAGTGTTTTGTAGTTCTCATTTTAAAGAATCTTTGCCTCTTTGGTTAGATGGATGTTGAGGTATCTTGTACTTTTGTATGGCTATTGTGAATGGGGATTTGTTGTTATTGTTGTTGTTGTTTTTGAGACAGAGTCTCACTTTGTCACCCTGGATGGAGGCCAGTAGCATGATCACAGCACCACAGCCTCAACTTTCTGATCTCAGGTGATCCTTCTGCTTCAGTTTTTCAGGTAGCTGGGAAAACAGGTAGTCACCACCAATTTAGCTAATTTGTTATATTCACACACACACACACACACACACATATATTCAGTGATGAGGAATTTTGCTCCCTGTGTGTGTGTGTATTTGTGTGTGTGTGTATGTGTGTGTGTGTGTGTGTGTGTGTGTATATACATATATTTGTAGTGACATGGTGATGAGGTCGAGGTCTTGCTATGTTTCCCTGGCAGGTCTTGTCTTGAACTCCTGGGCTCAAGCAGTCCTCTTGTTTCTGATTCCCAAAATGCTAGAATTTTTTTACTTGCTTTTTATCCTGTTTGTTGTTTGTGTATCAAAATGGAATTGTTTTTGCATATCAATTTTGTACTCTGAGTCTTTGCCATATTTGTTTATCAGTGTGAGAATAACACTGACAGACTCCAAAGGATTTTTATAGGTGTGCAACCACATCATGTGCAAATAGACAGAATTTAACCTTCTTTATTTTTATTTTGATACCAATAATATCTTTCTCCCACCTGATTGCTCCAATTAGGACTTCCAATATTTTGTTAAAAAGGAAAGGTGAGAGTGAACATCCTTATCTTTTCCAGTTTTAGGAAGAACGCTTTCAGCTTCTGCCCATTAAGTATGATGTTGACTGCAGGCTTGTCATAGGAGACTCTTATTAGTTTGAAGAATGTTCCTTTGATGCTAGGTGTCTGAGGGTATTTATCAAGAAGTGATGTTGGATTTTTTGCATGTTTTTTTCTGAGTCTCCTAAGATAATTATGTGTTTCTTGATTTTGTGTCTGCTTATATAATTTAGTTGTTTATATTTATTGACATGTTTATGCTGAACTTGCCTGACATCCTTGGAATGAAGTTTCCCTGGACATAATGGATGATTTTCTTAATGTGTTGTTCAATGCAATTTGCTAGAAACTAGAATATTGCTGAGAATTTTTGCATCTATGTTCATCAGAAAAATTGGTCTGAAGTTTTCTTTCCTTGTTGAGCATCTGCCATTTTTGGGTATCAGAATTATATTGTCTTAATACAATGAGCTGGAAAGAATTCTTTATTTTTTTGTTGCTTGGAATACTATCAATAGAACTGGTATGAGCTCTTCCTTGTACATCTTGCAGAATTCAGCTGAAAAACCTTCTTGCCCAGGGCTTTTTTTGTTAGGGAGTTTTCTTATTTTAGAATTGATTTCTTGGAATGTTATTGGTCTGTTTAAGGTTTTAATTACTTCCTAATTCAACCCAGGGAGGTCATGTGATGCCAGAGATCTTTTTGATTTGTTAATTTGAGTTAAAATAAACCAGCAAACATGGTAGGTGACAATTGCAGCAATCATAACTGGCTGAAGTTCATAAGAAGATCTTGAGCAGAATGAGATGTAGAAAAATTTAAGTCATCTGCAAAAAAAAGAAAATTCTTCACCTAAAAAAAGTTTTAATTTTTTAAGTCTATATGTTGGAGTTATTTGTTAATTTTTCCTAAGAAACTTTTAACAAGATGTTATACCTGCACATTTTAAATGAAATCACATTGAGGTAACTTAATATTATTGACATTTTGAAGTCATATTTTCATAAAATATTGGCCAATAAAATAATAAGATTATAACAATATTGTTTTGTGACACATTATCTAATGTCAAAAATTAACAAAAATTTCTGCAAATTTTTCTTTCAATCTCCAGAGAAAAAACAAATGGATGGAAATCTTTCTCTCAATTCTGGCATGTGCCCCTAATTTTTACCTTTCTGTGCCAAATTCAACAAACTACTCTTCTTCAAAGTAAATAAAAATTACATTTTTTCTTTTTTAATATCCTTTCTGCTCTGCACTATGGCATATAGTCTATTTTCTTATTTTATTATTTTCCTGCTTTCTTCATAATTTGTTTTTATTAATAATAATATATGTACATATGTTTAGTGTACATGTGATATTTTTATACCTTCATATAATGTATAATGAGTAAATCAGAGAAACTGTAATATCTATTACCTTAAACATTTATCTTTTCTTTATGCTAGGAACATTCAAATAATTATTTCTAAGCTATTTTGAAACATACAATAAAGTATTGTTAACTGTATTCACTCTACCAATCGATCAAACGCTAGGTCTTATTTCTTCTTAATGTACTTATTTTAGTATGCATTAATCAATCTCTCTCCATTCCCCCTCCTTCCTATCTTTCTAGTTTACAGTAACCAACAATCTACTCTGACTTGATAAGAACCACCTTCTTGTTCCCACATATGTGTGAGAACATTCTAGCCAGAGAAATTAGGCAAGAGAAAAAACAAACGGCATACAAATTAAACAGGAAGAATCAAATTATGTTTGCTTGCAGGCAACACAATCTTATATTTAGGAAAGTCTACAGACTTTACTAAAAAACTATCAGAACTAATAAATACATTTGGTAATGTAGTAGGATGAAAATAAACATTAAAAAATCAGTAATATTTATATGCCAACAGCAAACAATCTGAAAAAGAAATCAAGAAACCATTTGCAATACTTACACAAAATATAAAACACTCAGGTATAATTTTAAACAAATAAGGAAAAAAATCTCTTTTAAAAAACTGAAAACAGAGTAATTAAATTGAAGAAGACACAAAAGAATAAAAAAATTTATGCTCAGGATTGAAATAATTAGTACTGCTAAAATGTCAATACTATCTAATGGAATTTACAGATTAAATGTGATCTTTGTCAAAATACTATTGTTTTCATAATTCTTTACTTTAATGAAGGCCCAAAATTAAAGCGGCAGGTACAGAAGTTTTCAAATAGTTCACTGAGCAAGTTGGGGAAGAAGCTGAGAAAAATCATTCATTTTTATTTATGGATATTTTTGATAGATGAAGATTGACATCAACCAAAACACCTCTTTGTGTAAACTTCTGCAACTTGTGTTATATCTTTTCTAAATGTCAAAGTAATTATTCTTGAGTATACCTTACTGGTTGTAAGCTAATACATTTTTTTATACTGTAACACCTCCTAATCTCCCAATGGCACTAACATGTGTAAGGCAGATACAAAAGAGAGGATCCAGCATAAAAACAGAAAATGACAAGGATTTTGAACTAAAACATTGTTATCAAAATCATTACTAAAAATATTAAATTCAATTGCTTTTTATTTCAAATTAATAGTAATTGTATATCTTTATGAGGTACAATATATTTATGCATTGTGAAATAATTAAATCAAGCTAATTAACATATCCATTACCTAGCTTTATTTTAATTTTTTGTGGTGAGAATATTTAGTACCTACTTTTTACACTTTAAAGATATACAATACATTAATATTAACTATGGTCACTGTGCAGTACAATAGATCACTAAAATGTATTTCTCCTGTCTAAAGAAAACTTTGCACATTTTGACCTATATCTCCTCTTTCTCCCACTCCCAGCAAGCCTTGATAACCACCATTCTTTGGTGGTTTGACTTTTTAAGATTCCACATATAAATGAGATCATGGAGTATCTGTCTTTCAGTTTCTGGCTTATTTCACTTAGCATAACGTCTTCCGATTTTATCCATGCTGTCACAAAAGACAGAATGTCCTACTTTCTTAAGGATGTATAAATTCTATTATTTTGCATGCTGAAAGAAAGTTAAATTCTTACCCACATGTTGATAGATGGCAACAAAATGAAACAGAGGACAGATTTCTTTTTAACATAGAGTTCCCTCCCCAAATTCCTGAAGCTTAGAATTAGGTGCAAATTAATATTTTACTTTGAAGTATTATAAAAACCCAAGAAATGACTTTTGAAGCTACAGTTTACACATCTGAATATTGACTCTCTGATAGCACTTCCATGTGGGAGGCATGACAATTTACCTCCAAAAAACTAAAGTTTAAACAAACTCTCCAAAGTATTTTTTGTCTACTTGTTTAACAACATTTTTAGTATGCATTCTATGACAGGCTCTGAGCCAAGTGCTTAAATAAATAAACTAATTTTACCCTCACCACAAACCTATGAGTTTATTCACATTTTGCCAGGTATAAAACTGAAAAGTTTCCCATATTTTGTTCCCCTTATAACTATAAAATGAAATAAAATATTGAATAATGTATTAGAATAATTTACATGAAAAATATAATGCTCTGTGATTGCTATTCTAAGAGTATTTCTATATTAAAACCTATAATTAAAGATTTCTAAAAATTGGTGCTTACATAGTGACAGAAACTAAATGCATGATAGTCATTTTCTTCATATCATTTCATTAATGTTCTTTTTCTCTCACCCTTTCTTATAAGGTCAATTTCCCCCAAACAAAAGGTAAATACAGCTTATTTAACTGCCTCCTTCCCTTATTCGTAGAGGGATTCTTCAGGAGGCAATCATTTCAAGGCACTTCTTTCCCTGGCTATCCAGGTCTAGGTCAAGTAAGCACCTGTAACCAGAGGATACTTCTAGGCTGAGAAATGCAAGACTTGAGGTAAGACACTAACACTATGCATAGGGCACGTCCATCAAACTCACCCTTGGGTGGGCCAAGAAACAAGAATCAGATAATGATAGTGCCTGATTTAGCAACTAATTCCCATGAAACTTTGATTAAGTAAGCTATTAAATCTTATTCTAAAAATTTAATTCTAAAGTAAAATTTTAGAATTTTGTTATTACTATAATTTTTTTGTCAGTAGAGAAAAGCAAAACTTTAAAAAATAGTTAATAAACATAAAAACCAAAAAGCAAAATTGTATTATAAATACAACTTTCAATTGAATAACTGTGCCTTGGTTTTCAATCAGTTCATAAATTATGGCTTTTTAAAAGAAAATCGGCATCATTCTTATTCTTCTCAATTTCATAGGTATAAGCAATAATAAGCTTTCTGAGTATTTGTAGATAGATATACGTAAAGAGAGATCTGTCATAGCAATACTATTCAATTACTTAAATTTCTTTAGGACTTGTAGAACAAAACTCACATATTATATTACTAAAAGTTATTTTTATAAGCTACCAGCTGATTGCTTTAAGTTCTTTTTCAATTTTGCTGTTGTCAGATTCTTATAATTACTCAACTTTCAAAATATTTATTATATTGTCCCTAGAGTCATTCACTATCTTTGTTTCTCAGAATTATTCCAAGGATATTTTAGTAAGACTTATTAATGGACAATTAATTCTACTTTTTATTCTTTCACTGAGGCAACTTGCTTAACTCAATATAGACTTTAAATGCCTTATTGACTAATACAAAAAAAAAACACTGAAAAAGAAATGCAAATATTTTGTTCATTGGATTACAGAAAGTTTGAGTCCCACATAAATATTCAAATTATTTAAATTTAATTCAAATTGGCATCACCAAACTATATTTATTTGACTTTCAAATGTGTTTTACTTCCAGCTAATAACACATTCTAGAGATGAGTATTGCTAATCATGAAGAGAATTGCCTACTTTTCAAAGCATGAACATTCCTGGGTGTGGGTGTATATGTGTGTGTGTGTACACATTTGCTATGGTTTTTGATGCTTTCTTTGCTTTGCTCTCACAGGTTCTCTCAAGAGATTTATATTCTGTATCTCAAATGTAAAACATAAAGTCTTTAAAAGAAAATTGCCATTGCTTACACATTTTCTACAGCGACAAATATCTGATTTTAGAACAAGATCTTGTTTCTATCTTCAGGATATTCCCTCAGCAAATGTATATTAAGCTGCAGAAAAAATAGAGATATTTTTGCTATTCATTAAAGGAAGTATCTTACATTTAATTCCCAGTAGATTTTACACTGTGGGACAATATATGATACAATTATGGGTAGGTCAGTGTAATAAAAAAATAATAATCTATTTTTGCTGTTGGACTAACTAATTTCATAATCAACCACTCCCTGTTCTCTTTTGCTCCATACCTACATTTGATGAGTGTCACATTTCTTTGTGCCACTGGAATCCAAACAACACAAGTTCTGGTTCCCATGCTTATAAGACCCTAACCACAATAAAATCCAAGGTAGTCTCCCTTCTCTACTCTTTCAAGCCATTTTTAGACCTGGTTGACAACTTGCTCTTCTCTCTGCAGAAAGTCTTATGATGTGAAAAATTAAACTTTTTATATCCTCTTTGTGGATATGAGGCCCATCAGTCTTAACATTTTGAGGGTTTCTCATGCCCCAAACATATTCCCATCACTAATATTTTAAGATAGATGTAGCAATCAGGAGACCACATGGGACTTATATAGTTTAAATTGACATGGCAGGAGAAGTGATATTTTGCATGAGGTAATTCACAACACTGTACTTACACCCATTATGGGAGTTGTGACTTAAAGATGGGTAAGTCATAATATAATTGTTTCAGAAGCAAATCAAAAGTGTCATAGATGAGATGTTCTCTATTTGAATAGAATATTTTTTCTAAACCTATAGCTTGTAATTCTACTAATCAAAAAGTGATTGGTTCAAATGACTTAATATAAGCAGACTCCACAACAATCTGCACTTATCTATGATGATTTTCATTTTGTTTTTTAATTCATCAAACTACTAAGGTTAACTATTTATAAACATTTGCAAAAAATAGAAAATTATCTTATGTTATTTAATATTGATGAGTTTTGCCTCTTTTTTATTATTTTTAATCAAATAGCACAAATTAAAAATAAAGATAACACTAATTTTTTAGTTAAATTATAGGATAAAAGTTATGTAGATATTGCTCTTAACCAGATATTTATATCTGGCTGAGAAGTAATAAGACATTAGTGAGTAGAAAAACTAAGGTTCTAATCCTCATTGAGTCTTTTGAAATGTCACTAAGGTCCTTTCCCATCTCTGGACTTCAGATGTCTAATATAGAAAATGAAGATCATAATTTAACTGGTAGAATCACACTTGATTACCATTCCCCTATCTTAAATGAAAGATCCTATGTTAGTTTCCAGATGTGTTTGATGAACTTATCTAACCTAACTATTACCAAGGTCATTTGTGTTTTAGTGTATTTTAATATGTGTGTATAAATTATAAATTTTCAATCTACTAAATTAACATTAGCTAAGAATACTATAGAATAACTTGAGCATTTACAAAATTTCAAATGCTTCTTGGCTATTCTCTGTTAGGTCAATTTTTAATGATAATAATGTCAATATTGGCTTTTGGGAGATATCTGTCATTTTTTATTTTATGAAAATTAAATAACCCATATCTCAGATTCATTTATAACTTGAAAGTAAAGAAGAGGTCTTGTCACTATGAATTCTGATTGACACATTGGTTCATTTTTTTCACTGTTCAATGTTTTAAAATTCTAAGCATAAATGGACTTATAATTATTCAAAGTATTTTTTAGTCTTGGATATTAAAAAAAATAACATGATTTTATAAAATAAATATTTCACTAACACAATTTTTCCCTAACATATGAATAAAAGCATTCTGAAGCCTGTCAATATTTCTATGTTCTGGATAACGTATGAGCATCACTCAAGCAATAAAATCTTTCTCAGCTAAATTAAATGTCATGCTAAAGTTCTCTTTTCATCCACTGAGTTTTTTCTTTTTTATTTCAAGTAATAAAACACATCACCAAATAGCTCTTATCAGAAGCAAAAGAGAAAGAATAAAATAAATAAATGAAAAGAGAAGTGAGAAATGCTGTGCCTTGTCCTGACCTGGAGATTCTCTCTGGGAGAGAATCATCACCTAGTTTGAAGCTGGAAAGTTGCTTGCAAATAGCAGGTAGGAGCAGTGACCTTCTGTGTACTCAGCAGTCTGGTCAGATGCTGGATGGTAGAGGTTGCTATGTGCCATTTGTGGCTCAGTCATCAGTTATGAGTGCTCAGCTGGCTTACTCTGAAATTTACTTCAAACCCATGAGGTTCATAGGACTGCTATTATTGCATTAGTTTGGGCATAGATAGACTCAATTTTGTTTTTCATTATTCATCAGGTAAAACCCTTGAGGCTCAAAGAAGCGGCCAGTACCTGTGTGGCCAGTACCTTAAAAATCACAGTCTGTCATTTCAGAGATGTTGTGCAGTGAATGTAAAGAGGACAGGGGACAATGTGTATTAGATAGAGATAATATCCTCTTTCTGTTCATGTTATAAATGTGCTCACTTCCTGTCATAAAAAAATTAAAAAAATCAACTCCACTATATGAATTTTTAATATGAAAAATTTGATACTTATAGAAGAGTTAAAAAATGAAATAAAACATTCCAGTTTACTCTTTACTAAGCTTTCCTTCAGACTGATAATTGGCATAATTTTATTTTATTATAATTATTATAACCAAGAATTCAAAATTGGTACCACATTATTGCACTGTACATTTAATGTGAATTTGACCACTTTTCCCACTAATATCTTTTTACATTAACTGACTTCAATGGCTAGTTTTTTTTAAAATTTTGATTGATTTATTTATTATAAAGATGTGGGTACAATTCAGGGTTAGGTATACAAACATTGATCATGCAGGTACCCTTATTGATGAGGTGTGACCCCCTCTCCTAGCAGTTTCCCTCAACTGCCAGTCCCACCCACCCCAACAGTTTTCCACTACAACCAATCACTTTCTTATAGCATTATAATTGTTCAAGGTCACCTTATGAGTGAGAACATATGGAACTCAGTTCTTTGTTTCTGTGATAAATCACTGAGTATGATAGACACCAAATCCATCCAATTTGCTATGAAGTCCATATATGTGTCCTTCTTTATGGCTGCATAATATTCCATTGTATATATGTACCACATTTTTTAAATCCAGTCCAGCTTCTAAGGGTAACACAGTTGGTTCCATGTTTTTGCTATTGTGAATAGAGCTGCAGCAAACACACGTGTGCAAGTATCTTTTTTGTAAAATAATTTGACTTCCTCTGGGTATATTCTCAGTAGGGGAATTGCTGGGTCATTTGGGAGGTCAATTTCTAGTTCTTTCAGAAATCCCCAGACTGTTTTCCAGAAAGGTTGTACAAGCTTGCATTCCCACCAGTAGTGTAGAAGCGTTCCCTTTTCTTCAGCATCTGTTGTTGTTTGTTTTATTAATGATGGCCATTTTTACAGGGGTCAAGCCTGCCCACTCTTTTTTGTTGTTGTTGTTCAATATTGTGTTGGAAATCCTAGCCCAGAGAATTAGACAAGAGAAGGAAATCAGGGGTATCCAAACAGGAAAAGAGGAAGTCAAGTTATCCATCTTTGCTGATGATGTGATTCTATACCTTGAAAATCCATGAGAATCTGTCAAAAACCTGCTGACACTGATAAAAGACTTTGGCAAAGTCTCAGGGTACAAAATAAATGTACAAAAGTCAGTTGCATTCCTATATAACAACAACAAGCAAGCAGAGACCCAAATAAAAAGCACAATCCCATTCACAATAGTCAGTCAAAAAATGAAATACCTCGACATCTTCCTAACCAGAGAAGTGAAAGACCTTTACAATGAGAATTACAAAACACTGCTCAAAGAAATCCAAGAAGATATAAACAAATGGAAAAATATACCATGCTCATGGACAGGAAGAACCAACATTGTTAAGATGTCCATCCTACCACAGGTATTCTACAGATTCAACACAATGCCCATTAAGTTACCAATATCATTCTTCTCAGACCTGGAAACGACAATGCAGAAATTCAAATGAAAACATAAAGGCCCATGAATAGCCAATGGCTAGGTTTTTATAGCACTTAGGCCACCCTGCCCTTCCTGAGCAGAGAACTTGAGGTGGCAGGAGTTTCCTAACACTTTGCCAAGGCACACCTCTGGGCATTTGGGAGGTGCACACCAAACCCAGCCTCAGAGTGGGAGTCTGGACCTGACATCAGTGGACCCATAGTTGGGCCTGCCAGGTTTGGTCCTTTCCTTTGGTTCTTCCCTTCCCAGGGCTGAACTGGAAACACAGACCACAGTGCACGTCACAGATGAGCTCACTTGTAAAACAACAGAGTACTTCTTCCAGTAAATAAGGATGAAGTAAATATTTGCTGACTTTGACAGAAGCCAGCTCTTAACCAGAAGTACCACCTACTGACCTGGAGATTGAACAGATAATTTGCTGACACCACACACACCACCAAGGAGAAAATTAAGCTTCTTGAGACTTCTGCCACCCTAGCCTCACAGGAAGCAGTGGGCTAACCCATACACCCAATGCATCATTATTACAATCAATGCCTGGGAAAGCTTACACACACAGGCTATCTATATAAAAGGAACTCATACATATTAGTTGCCCTAGTTTATCCAGATAAGAGAGAACAAGAGAAACAACTCTAAAATTATGAAAACAAAACAAAACATAGTGTTACCCATTCAACAGGGCTCACTAATTTTTAACAACAGAACCTAACTACAATGAAATCCCTGAAATATCATATATTGAGTTCAGAATATTGATCAAGAAGCTCAATTAGATGCAAGATAAAACTGATTTACCAACACAAAGAAAGTAGCAGAACAATTTAGGAGGTGAAAAGAGAGATTGACAACATTAAGAAACCCAAAAAACTAAAAACATCAATGGTGGAGACACAAAACTTAGTACAAAAATATAACAGTAGGCCAGAACAAGTAGAAGAAAGAATCTCAGAAATGGAAGACAGATTTTGTGAACTAACCCAGTTAGACAGAAAATAAAAATGAATACAAAAGAATGAGCAAAGTCTACAAGAATATGGAAACATATAAAGTGACCAAACCTTCAAATCATAGGCATTCAGAGGGAGAAGTATATTTGAGGAAATAATTCAAGAAAAGTTCCCTGGTCTTGAGAGAAACCTAGGCATACAGACACAAGAAGCTCAAAGAACTCCTGTAATATACATAGCAAAAAGAGAATCTCACCAAGGCATATTGTTATCAAATTCTCTAAAGTCAACACGAGAAAAAATATCATGAGAGCAAGAAGAGAGAAGCATCAAATCCTTATAAAGGAAAGGACATTAGACTAGCAGCAGACTTCTCAGAAGAAACCCTACAAGCCAGAAAATAATGGGGTCATATTTTCAACCTCCTTAAAGAAAAAAAAAAATGTCATCCTAGAAATTTACATACAACCAAACTAAGCATCATAAACAAAGGAGAAATCAAGTCCTTCCCCAACAAACAATCACTGAGGGAATTTGTCAACACTAAATTGGCTTTACAAGAGATGCTCAAAGGAGTTCTCGATTTGGAAATAGAATTAAGATCTTGTTATCACAAAAGAACACATAAGTGCAAAGCTCACAATGCCTGGAAAGCAAGTACACACACCAGTCCCCATGTCACCTAGCTTACAACACTATAGTAGAAGCAAAACTTCGCTTATCAATACTAACCCTGAATGTAAAAAGTATAGGCATTCCACTTAAAAGAATCAGAGTGGCGAACTGGACAACAACAAGACCCAGCCATATGCTGCCTACAAGAGTCCCACTTATGGACTAAACACAGTAACAGACTCAAAGCAAATGGGCAGAAAAAAATATATATCAGGTGAATGGGCAACAAAAACAAGCAGAAGTAATCATCTTCATAGCAGAAAGCTCAAACTTTAAACAAAAAACAGTATAAAAAGACAAAGAAGGACATTGAAAAGCTGAAATTCCACATGATTTAACCATTTGAAACATACACACATCAAACACCAGAGTCCCCAAGTTCATGAAGCAAATACTACATGATCTTTAAAAACATATCGATAGCAATGCCATAATAGTAGATGACTTCAACACCCCAATGACATCACTAGACAGATCATTGGACAGAAAATTAACAAATAAACACTGTACTTAAACTGAACTACAGATTAAATTGTCCTAATAAACATCTAAGAACTTTCTACCCAGCTACTGCAGTACATACCCTCTTCTCATCTCCATATGAAACATTTTTCAAAATATACTATATACTTGGCCATAAAGCAAGTCTTAATACATTTCAAAAAATCAAATTATACAAAGCATCTTCTCAGACCACAATGGAATAAAATTAGAAATCAATATTAAGAGGAGCCCCCCTAAACTACTCCACTACATGGAAACCGAGCGACTTGCTCTTGAATGGCCAGTGGGTAAACAATGAAATCAGGCAAAAATAAAATGAAAATATTGAAATAAAGAGAAATAGTGATACAACATAACAAAGTCTCTGGGACACAATAAAATCATTTATGAAAGGAGAGTTTATAGCATTAAATGTCTACATAAAAAAAGATAGAGAGATCAGACATTAACAGCTTAACCTTGCACATCAAAGAACTAGAAAAACAAGAATATACCAATCTTCAATAGTCATGATTGTAGGTATAAAGGCATCATTATCACCATTTTTAAGACACTGAAATTGAGGCTCAGAGTATTAAATGACTTGCTAGGCAGCTATAAGGCTTTGGTCTTAAGGTCCCAGATACAGGTGCTTTCCACTTGACCACACTGGCTTTCAGTGTGCAATACAGATTTACTGCAATGAGAATCATTGCATTTTCATTGGCAATAGAAAAAATGAGCATCTTTTTGTTCAATTTATTTGTGGAAATAAGTCTGCAGTTTATAATTGCTTTTAGCAGTTATTTTTATTTGAATTGCCAAATTCATTTAGCAAGTAGTTAATGTTATATTTAAAAATGGAGATAAAAATGACTGTGATCACTGCATTATATGGCATGCATACGTGTTTATTGCACAGTTTATTTTCAAATGTTCAAGCTATGAACTTTTATTCTGGAAGGCTCAATATTTTAAAATGAGTTAATATTAAAATATTAAAAGTACAACAAAGTACATTTCAAATTAATTTATTTCAAATGTTACTTTACACTATTTGTTTTAAGAAAAATTCTCACAATACACTTAATTTTAAGGTAAATCATTAATAGTAATCATTACATGAGAAATGACAACTGTTTTCTTATTTTTCATTATTCTGATTAACCCTACATCAAACCACTGTTAATAGTTTCAAATGAATGCTTCTAGATTAAAAAAAGAAATATTTAGAATAATCTTTTCTCTTTTGTTCTTTTACCTCATTACAAAAATTTTGACAATGTGTCTACATAATTATGCCTTAAATATTCTACTGATTGTTGAATAGTTCATTTATGGTTACACTGTGACTTATTTCAGAAGTTGTGAATAAATAGTATCTTTGCTATTTTCATTTTTATCAGTTATTAATTTTATGATGCCAGACTAGGCAAGAGAGTCCTTGAAATATTCTGTAGGGTGTACTCCTAGTACAAAAACCATTAGAAAATGAGAGGTATATTTAATTTTAATAGTTATAAGCAAATTGTCCTTGAAAAACAATTTTCCCCCTGAATTATGATATTATCAAAGACATATGAAAGCACCTATTTCTCAAAGTCTTTCCAACAATATGTACTAATAAGCCTTAGAAAAGTATATTTACTTATGAGGTTGTTGAAAATGACGATTGTTTTGTTTTAATTTATATTGTCTTAATTATGAGGTGGAACTACTTTTCAGCGGATTAAGGGCATTTGTAATTTTTGTCATGAAAACATTATTTCCATGATTTATTTTTACATCTACTGATTTTGGCTACTCTGTTTTTATTGATTATATTCATTAAATTGAATGAATTAGGTCCTTTTTAAAATGTCATGACACTTTATTTCCACACTCTCACCCCAAATATGTTATTTCTAGTTGATTTAATTTAGGGTATGTTTTTCATTCAGAAGGATCTTGTTTTTTTTGTTATTTTAGAGTTCAAAATTTCCATCACATTTTCATGGTTTCTGGATTTTTGGCTAGTCTTAAACTGTTTCACCTATTCTAAATTTTTTTTAAAAATGAAGGTGACAGATGTGTGCACTTATATTTGTGTGAAGAAGGAAGTTTAGCAGGGTTTTTGAAGCATAGTTCACATTCTATAAAATTCACTCATTTTAAGTTAAAACTGAATACCACAATCCAATTTGAGAATACTTTTATTACACTTAAAAGATATTTTGTGCCCATTTGCAGTCATCCTTCATTCTCGTCCTTTCTGTTTAAATAATTTGTCTATTTTTTACATTTTATGGAAATGGAACCACACAATATGCAGTCTTTTGGTCTGACATGATACATATACAATAACATTTTCCAGATTCATCTATGTGCTAGCAAGTCTTAAGTATTTCAATTTATGAATACAGATATCTGTACATTTTTAAGCATTTAAAAAATTAGTCTCCACAAGATTTTATGGTTTTCAGTATACATACTTCATATTTATTTTGTTAAATGTAATTTAAGCATATTTTATTTTTATGATATTGATACTGGAAATGGTTTTTTTTGTAATTTACTTTTCACATTATTTATTACTAATATATAAATGAATTTTCAAATAGATTGATTTTGTGTCCTGAAAACATGTTGTTTCTCATTTGAAATGTTTCTATAGATGAAGATGAGTTTATATTGGAAAGTGTACTGGACTAGTAGTCAAAAAAACATGTGCATTTATTAAAAAGTATACATTTAGATAGATAGTTTAGTAGGTTTTTGGTGACTATGAATATCTGACAGTTATTTAAAACTATAAATTAGGGGATATTCTATAATTGAGTTTTGTTCAATATCTAGCATTTGTTATACCAATTCCAAAAACACTCTCTTACCCATCATTATGGCAATCATAAAAAAACCCTATAATTTAAAAAAGTTCTCAGCTGTGCATTACTGGAAAATGCCATATAATGTCTGAACCTGTGTTTTCAGACAGTGAGAGTACCATTTATACTAGTTCCTAGCATAGTACCTGGGATTTAAGGCATTTATTACATCTGTAAATAACTGGGTTTTTTTAAAATTAAAAATGTGGAGATTTCCAGCGATAAGTTTACCATCTAGTTAAGATGATTCAATTGATGGGATCTCACCCACACATTACTTGTGTGTAAGTAAGTGCCTTGTACATAAGGGGCTCATTGCTTTTCTTCTATAAGTTGAGGGAATGAAGATTCAGAGGTTTAAATGTCAAGGATTTTTCTTCAATTCAGTGGAAATCTCAATTTGTTTTAAGACAGCTTTGAGTTTGCATAGATCATTGACATTATTTTGTTTATTTGGCCAACTTAAAAAAAAAATCCCCCATATTGCACCACTCTCATGGTTAGCTAGACAGCTCAAAAGCTCCCACTGAAGTAGTTAATATATTTAATAGAGATGAATACTTGCAAAAATCAGCTCTTTTTTGTTGGGGAGCTATAAATTTTTATACAGTGAACACATTTTTGGTCTCCTTTTATCTCATCATAATTAGTTATATGTTTGCCCTCTGGAAGAGTATAATTTCCTTCCAATATTGATATAATAGTTTCTTTCATAGGAAAATTCAGCTGTGATGTTTCCCTTTGGCATTCACTTCTTCAGGCACAATAAAATGTAATTCTTCAACTTTCTTGACTTAATTTTTAAAAAGTCTCCAACCAACATGATCACCTTCCTTTAAACTATTGAATTCATCACTTTCTTAAAATGCGTGCTCAGAATTAAATATAATACTCTAAATGTGTTTCTAGTGGAACTCAAGTAGTTCTTTTTCTTTTTGAATTGGAATCTCACTCTGTCACCCAGGCTGGAGTGCAGTGGCACGCTCTCGGCCACCCTAGAGTTGACCTGCTGGACTCCGGCGATCCTTCCGCCTCAGTCTTCCAAGTAGCTGGAACTACAGGCGTGTGCTGCCACACCCACTAATTTTTGATTTATTGTAGAAAGGAGGTCTTGTCAAATTGCCTGGGCTGGGCTTGAACCCACGGACTCAGGCAATCCACTCACCTCAGACTCCGAAAGTGCTGGGATTATAGGCTGAGCCCCCAGCCCGGTCAAGTAGTTCTTTTTCAAAGCAATAACCACATTATTCTGTAGATGTACAGCTGTTTATATTTTCTTACTGAACTGAAAACTCCTTGATGACAAATACTTTATCTTAGTTACCTCTGCATGATGGGTTGGATTACATTGCTGAAATGTGTTAACATCTTTATATACTACCAGGTCATGCTTATATATTCAACTTTGATTTAAATAATGAAAGACTTCGATGTCGATACCCCTTTTAATAAGGCAGTGGAAAATTATTTCTGCTATATCCTTTATCACATTGACTGCTTAACTTTGTGATATAATTGAGCAAAGATTTGCCTGATTCTGGATATAAAAATTACTGCTTTAAATCTTTCGAAAATGAAATGCATGAGTAGAGAAGATAATTTTTTCTAGAGGACTCAATCTTTGTCAATCTTAGATATAGTTATTTAATTATAGTTTTCGCTTCTCGGAACATCTCCTCAAAATGTATCCATTAGATCTGTCAAGTTTGTGTTGTCAATATTGCATTCATTGCTATGTTTTACTTTCATTCATTGCTATTTCTTCATGGGAGCAGAAAGTTCTAAGACTTCCTCCTTTGAGCAGAGATATTTGTTGTAAACCTTTTTAGTATTCACTCTACTTGTACCACCTGGCCTTTAGAAAAATAAACTTTCCTTCTTGGGCCTCTTGCGCAAATCATGTTTACTTGAAGTAATCTCACCTATTTTTAAGGTATATCTATTTTTTTTTCCCTTAACAACTTTCTTTTTTTGGTTTCTTATATCCAACATTGGCACTTGCTCCAGAATTCAGCATTTTGCTATACTTTTTTTGGCCATATTTTTATCCACTGACTCTATTTTTTTACATCTTCCTCAGGACATCAATCAATTCATGTGGCATAAGCAAACATTTTTTTTTCCCTTAGTCAACGCTAGGTGATGTTATTGGGGGAATGCCACTATATTTGTATGCAGGAACCAGAAATTCTATAAAGTGCAATGTTTGCCTAAAGATCAGGAGCTGTTCTGTAACAAGCCTATGAGAAACTGATTATTCATTTAACTACCCATATGCATTGATGAGCTTCGCTTTCTTTAAACCAGTGGTTTAATGACACTTTCCTTCTTTGGATTGTGAATGTCAAAAAAACATAAGATTTGTCAAAATATTTTAAAAATAAAAAGTAATAAGCAAACGTACCTTATTCTTTTTTTCTTGCTGCAAGTAACTTTAGTGCTTTTGTGAAACTGACTTTTTAAAGAATTATAGTATTCCACATTCAGTCTTTTATGACATGATTTCCATATCTCATTCTTACTCCTCTTCCTAGTACTACTGTTCCTTCATGGAAGCAGGAATAATTGTGTTTTTTTTGAGTCAGTCTCACTCTATTGCCCAGGCTGGAGTGCAGTGGCATCCTCATAGCCACTGCAGTCTCGAACTGCAGGGCTCAGGTGATCCTTTTGCTTCAGCCTTCCAAGTAGCTAGAACTACAAGCATGTGCCACCACACCTGGGTAATTTTTTGATTTATTGTAGATATGTGATCTCATAATGTTGCCCATGCTGGTCTCAAACCCATAGGCTCAGGCAATCTTCTTACCTCAGCCTCCCAAAGTTCTGGGATTACAGGCGTGAGCCACCACACCTGGCAGGAATAAATTCTATTCTCTTTAATTACTCCAAGTTTCTCTCATCCTAGTCCCTTACCCTTAAAAATAATTTAATAAATCACAAAAACAAATATTTTGCATTTATTAATTCTGTTGGTAAGGGAGTTTACTTCCTGGACAAAATCATTTTTCTTTTCTTTTTTGATATATAATTCAACTACTGGAAAGAGAAAAATTTGTCAGTTATAAAAAAACTCATTTTTGTAACAATGAACACTAGTTTTAAATATACAGATTTTTAACTAAATTAAATGTCAATAAATGTAATAAGTAAAATGTGCTTAGGAGATAAAACAAAAACACTGCCAATTTATTTACTTAACACTTTTTCCAGTGAACTAGAAGAGAAACAATCCAGATATTAAATATTAATTTGATGCTAGGTGGGCATATAATACACACCAATTAGAATAGAGAATATACCCAGGGGTTCATATAAGCTAAATATATAAAAATCATAATGTAGTTATAAAAATATATCAAATTACATGCACACTTCTATAAACATTTTAAGGAGACTATGGCTATCACTTACATACCCCATCTGCCTATATACAGCCGTGACTTTCTGATTGTAGCAGATGAGAAAGCTTATGGATAAAAGAAATCATATCTGTTATCACTTGAAATAGATTTCTTTGGATGAGCCTCTCATTTCAAAATCAAAGTAGCACCATGGCGATCAGATTTTTTAAAATGTCTTCTGTTGCTTTTTCTTTGTGGGTCATATGTTTTCATGCAAAAGTATGAACATTCTTTTTTGTTATGCTTTATTTTGTTTTTATTTTCCTCTTGACTGCCACTAAACGCATAGATTTTAGTTGTATACTATTCCTGAGATTAATAAGACTAATGATGAGAAGAGGGGAAAAGGTAAAAATAGGTCTAGCAAATGAGATATGTAGCCAAGTGCAAGGTAAGAGGGCAAACAAAATGAATTAGGTTGCATATTAAGCCAATTTTAAAGCATGGAAAATATAGTGGCATTTTCAATAGTTTCAGAGACAATACTTTGATTGTATGAACTTTGTCAGTATTTGAAAATATTAGTATAATGCATAGGAGTTGAAGTCAGCATGAATTAAAATTAGTGGAAATGAGTGTGGGTCCCCAATGTTTAAGAAAGAATAATTGATATGGGTATTAAAATTAATGTGGCAAAATGATCACAGACATTCCATACATACTCAAGTTACCTACTATAAATAAGTTTCCTTATAACAGCCAATTTCTTCAGCTTGCTATTACTACAGTGGTAATAAATGGCTATAACTGAGAAAAATTAAAGTCTATTTTGTATGTATTGGCAAAGCTCATAAGAATGAGAACAAAGAGTGAAATAATATTTTGAAAGAAAGAAATCATTGGCTGGGTGTGGTGGTTCATGGCTATAATCCTAGCACTTTAGGAGACTGAGGCAGGAGGATAACTTGAGTCCAGGAGTTTGAGACAAGCCTGGGCAACATAGTGAGACCTGATCTCGACAAAGCATAAAAATAAATTAGGTGGACATGGTGGCACATGCCTGAGTCTAGATATACGGGAGACTGAAGCAGGAAGATTGTTTGAGCCCAGGAGTTCAAGGTTGCAGTGACTATGATTCTACCACTGCATTTCAGTCTGAGTGACAGAGTGAGGTTCTGTCTGTAATAAAACAAACAAACAAACAGATAGATAGATGGTATTTAAAAAAGAAAGAAATAGTAGCTGTGACTTCTCAGAAGAATTAAATCTGAAAAGCAAAACACCAAAGTATACTGCACACTGGAAATCAATCTGCTCTTAGCAGGAGGATTCAATAGCCTGCACTAGGTAACCAAAATCTTGTTATATTAAAAAAATATGGTAGACTCTTATATTTATTTTCAGGTCTATATGAAGTATCAATATTTATAAAAAAATTAGTTATCAATTGAGAAAGTAAAAATAGTGGCAGGGGAGTAAATATATTGACATATATCTTTCAAATACTTTATTCTTTTACCCACATTAGAATGGAATAATCTTTTTCAAACATATCTGAATTATCAAATTTTTTGGTTTATGTTGTTATTAGCAATCACAATGTGATTTACACATATGGGGAGATCCTTAATTTACAAACAAATACATTTAAATTTATGTTCATATTTTTAAAAATATTATGTATTTCTTAGTTAAGCCTGTCTTGGAAAAATAAAGAATAAAGCATACCTGTAGTTTTGTGATCTGTTCAGGTTTGTACTCTTTTGTGTATTGCTTTTCATGTTGTTCAAGATATTAATTTTTTTATGCCCATGAGTGAATCTCTGAGGGTGTTCCTACAGCTACAAAATCCAAACATGGTTTTCATCAAAGATAGCATCCAAACCTCTGAGGAGAAAATTCTGTCTAGTCAATTTCTCGCATGATTTGTATTTAGCTTACTCAGGAGGTTTTAAGTGGCACTAGAAACCATTGAAACAATCATTTCTGAAAAAAATGCATTATGCATTATTTGTTCTGTCCTCAAATGACTTTACTCGCTACAATATTTGAGAAGTCATTTTTTCCTTATAGTTTCTCTGACTCTGTAATACCTTGGGAGTATAGACTTTTCTTTAAAACATGGGCACAAATATAAAGTCAAATAAATATGAACAAATATGTTCATATATTCAAGAGTTTATGAAATTGAAAACTCATTTTAGTAGTGTTATTGACCAAAATTAAAATGTAAGGAATTTTTCTAGATTCTATACAAATATGTTCAATTACAATATCACAAATGGATAATGAATGGACATTTCAAATAAGATTTTTATTGTTATCCCAATATATTCAAAATAGTATCATTCAATATGTAATTAATATTAAGCCCTTTGATGGAATAATTATTGTACATATCATTGGAATCCAGTGTTTATTTTATACTGAGAGCACATCTGAATCAAGGACAGTCACATACGGCTAGTGGCTACTACAATGAACAATGGAAGATTAGAACGTTTTAAATCTTAAAAATTATTTTCTACAGGTAATTATTTCCACAGTAACACTGAAAGAAAGTTTGCCCTGGGGATGAGAGGCAAGGAGGTTGTCCTTCTAACAGGGCATATCAGCACCACATTGAGATTCTTGAAAAGACATATTACCACACACTCCTAAAATTTGAAGAAGAGCCACTTGAAGGGCAAAAGTTATTTAGAAGAAGGTATGAACACCATCTACTTTCTTCTTCTTTTTGAAACTTGCTAGTATATAAAATTGTATGTCTTAATGGAAGGGTAATATATGCTTTAGGTGATTGATGTACAAAAAATATGAGAACAGATAATCTAGTAGGGAAACTGAATTGAAAATGTGTAAAAATATATGAAACAAGAAACCCAAAGGATTTAGTTGAAGTATACTCTTATGGTTAAGAAAGCACAATGAGAAAAAAGAATTTAGATACAAATCAGACACATAAATTGCATTTTTGTTGGGAGTGGAAGTACATAATACACAGAAAACCTTGTGAGACACCTATTTTGCATCTCTTCAAATGTCTAGTTACCCTAACCCCCTCTTCCTCCACAGTTCACTACCTAAAGCCAGACTAAACCTTGTGAACACCAGGAACTAAGCTTACATGGATGCTAGCATGTCTATGATTTCTTTTCTTTTCATCTTCCTTTCCTTCATCCCTTCATCCTTTTCTTCCTTCTCTTCCCTTCCCTTCCCTCTCTCCTCCCTTCCTTCCCTCTCTTCTTTCTTTCTGAGAGAGGAGATAGTCAGAAGTTGGTTAGGCAGATTCTGGAGGTCTCCAGGACACTTAACACCTGCAGTAATCCCCCCTGTACCACCCCTGGTATATAACTGTTGGCTGAAAATGTCATTAATGTGGTTGGGAGCATCCTCTCAACCCAGGATGTACTGCTAAAAGGCACAGTATTTGAACTAAATGCCCTAACTTGACCTTGGCTTATTATATCATTAACATAGTATTTGCGTTGCGATTTAACCCTTCCCCTCCCTTCCCCCCACCTAGTGAACTCTGTAGTACTTATGGGTAATATTCAAGAGGGAGTAAATTTGATCAAGGATGTGCATGTGCAATAAAAATTGGGTCTCAGGTAGCAAAGGGTGGATAAGATGTAAATGAGAGAAACACCCCCCCGCCAGAAGAGATAAAATAAAAACCACAAACTCCTATCACAGGTTACTCACTTCAGGACCCCTCTCTTTTTCTGAAGAGGTTTTTGTCTTAATAAACTCCTTTCACTCACCCTTTTGGTGTTCACTTTCCTTAGAATCTTCTTGGCTGTGAGACAAGAACCCAAGACTGCTGGTTTAAGTGTACAGCGGCGTTCAAAACTTCAGCAACACTGTCTCCATCCTTCCCTCTCTCTCTTCCTCCCTCTCTTCCTTTTCCCCTCCTTCC
Organism: Carlito syrichta; assembly: GCF_000164805.1. Taxonomy (NCBI): domain Eukaryota; kingdom Metazoa; phylum Chordata; class Mammalia; order Primates; family Tarsiidae; genus Carlito; species Carlito syrichta. The sequence continues at coordinate 100,833 of NW_007258431.1, forward strand.
TTCCCTTCCTTCCTTCCTTTCTTCCTTTTTTCCCTCCCCCTCCTCTTATTTTCTCATATATCCCCCTGTCAGTCTTGGGAGATTGATACAGATTGATAGATCCTGGCTAAGAAAGAATGAGTATCTGATGCCCCTAGTTCTCATTCTCTCTTTTGTTTCCTCAACCTCATTTTTTTTAAATTCCAAAGCCTTCTTTTATTCTTTTTTTAGGTGAAAATATAATTAATTCACTTCTTCCTGAAGGCATTTTCAGGTGGAGTATGACTTTCTGCAAACATTGGGTCTGGAAAGTAAGCAATTTTAGAGGAAAGAGCACTTACAATGAGCATTTGATTCCTTCCTCCTACTGTGCATGGGATCATTCCACTTCCATTTTAATCTTTGAAAGATTTAATAGATCAATGTCTTAATGACTATGGCATTCCTTATGGACCACATTGTTACATCAGAGGCATGTTAGAGACTTTTGTCTCCAAGCTGCCCTGATTCTGGGTAATGTTGATCATGCTCAGGGATCTTCTTCCTTCTACTTGCTTGCATGTTTCTTATCAAAGAGTTAAGTCAAGAGAAGAACCATTCCAGCATCACTCTTAATTTTCTTGAACGTCTTAGATCGATAAACTATTAGCTGATTTGATTTTCTGATGATAAATTAAACTTTTCTCCTTAACTTAAATCATATTCAGCAACAGCAAACATTATTCATCCTAAGTTTATACTCACCATACTCAAGTTCAGCTGATATAATTTCTGGTTTCTCAATTGTTTCTTAAAACCCCAGTGGCATGTTGTGGTGATTTTATTCAATAAAAATACACAGGCAGAAGACTTTTCACTGTGTTGCTGATGCTATTTATAAATATGTCACATAACTCTCGGTCCACAATCATGCTAGCCTGAGCTTTTTCTAGTATAGACACAAATACCTGCAAAGAGAGCTGTCTTTATACCTCATATTCCAAGGCAGTCTTTAATGTGGAGTCTTATAAATTTGTAAATAGTGCAATTCCCCATGCCTCTATGCAGCGTTCTGCCCTGTTAATAGCATTGTCCCTTATCCTGAACTTCTGTGTTTTAAGGCAGAATTTATTGTTTTCAGAGAATTTTTAGAATCACAAAAAAATCGAGAGGAGACACAGAATTTTCTCATATAATCCCTGCTTCACATGTATGTAGCCACCTCCCACATTATCAACATCTCCAACGCAGTAGTACATTTATTATGGTTGATGAACCTGTTGACATCGCATTATGACCCAAAGTCAATAGTTTACAATAGGATTCGTTTTCGGTATTTTGTATTCTATGAATTTGGATAAATGTGTTACAATGTGTATCCGACATTATAATATCACCCAGACTACTGTCATTGTCCTAAACATCCTCTGCTCTCTGTCTACTCGTCCCTCTCTGCCTAGTGCCTGGCAACTACTCATCTTTTTTACTATCTTCATAGTGTTGCCATACATTGAACTTTTAAAATAAAGAAGGATACAGAAAACAAAATTCTTTCATAAGGCACCATTTCCTAGAAAATACATTTGCTTTTTTATTTTCTTACTAAAAGAATTACTCTTAAATGGAAATAGTTCATTGTCTTCTTAAGACCCCCCCAAAAGTAGAAATTATTCATGAAAGGAGAAAAACTTTAAATTAAAGCTCACTCTAATTTTTTCCTCTAAACATTTTCACTTTTTTCTTCTTTGGCATGCCTCAAGCACACTGTACTCCTTGCTCTGTGTAGCCCTCTGGGAAATATCAAGTATATTTTATTTTTTTCCCGGGTTTTTCACATAACCACTCAGTAAGTGTATTATCTTCTCCAGCCCTTTTTCTTCTACTTTTGGCCTTATGGTAGTGGAGATGGTATAAAACTCACTCATTTTGTTCTTTCCTATATTCATAAAACCTGCTGTACTCAAAGCCAGTAAAATTGATTTGAGGAACTTCCAAACTCCCTAGTGAAGATGAAAAGAGATATGCATCCCCAGTAAGAAGAAGGGACAAGATGGGCTTAAAATCCTTTTACTTCTTTAGAGGTATGAACTTATGAGTCTTTCAAAAACTCATATGTTAACCCCTAGAACCACAGAATGTGACCTTACTTGCAAATAGGGTAGTTGAGAAATATAATTACTTAAGATGAGGTCATATGAGAGTAGGATGTGTCACTGATCCACTATGACTGGTGTACCCATAAAAATGGCAAATTTAGACGTAAACACACAGAGAAAGAACATGTGAATGTGAAGACAGAGATCTGGGTGATACATTTACATGCCAAAATTCTCCAGCAAACCACCATTACCTAGGAAAGAAACATGGGACATGTTTTCCCTTATAGACCTCAAAGAATCAACACTGTTGACCATTTTATCTTGGGCATCTGGTTTTTAGAACAATAAGATAATAGGTTTCTGTTGTTTAAGCCACTCAGTTTGTGGTATGTTATTACAGCAGTTCTAGAAAATTAGTACCATATACTCCAAGCTTTAAAAGATAAGTAGCATTCAAAGGTTATTTCCTAATAATTAAACTATATATTTAAGCAGAACATAATGAGAAAATACATTCAAGAAGGTATTTCCAGGGAATTCAAGCAGTAGGAATTAGAATAATTTTGTTTCAGAAACCAGAAATTTGAGGATGTACTTGTGAAGTTGAATATCAGATAATAGGTCAGTGTTTTTTTGTCTATAATTTGTTTCATGTAATTTGATGAAAAATGCAAAATACTAGGCCCACAAAAATTTTACTTTTATAGGTCTGTATTAGGACCATGTAGTCTGCATTTTAGATAAGCATCCTGCTGATTTTCATAAAGATGAATTATTAAAGTAAAAATTGCATGGACAAAGTCAAATAGGCAAGGAAGAATATTCAAGGTTGTCACAATATGGGAAAGGAACAGAATTTTGTCTGAATTCAACTTAGTTGAAACAAAGCCTTGGAGAATTTTTCAAGCTGAGGTGGAAAGAACTCAGGCCATCGGTGTTGGCCTTACCCAAATGAAAAGGAAACTTTTTTTTTAATCTTTTTGACAGGGGATAGTTTTACCACTTGAAGCTACACTCCAATTAAATTAGGGTCCTGTCCTCCCACAGAAACTAGAAGATAGAGGCGCTATCTCCATTGATGATAACAGTGTAAAGAGATGGCTTCCAGGTCCTTGGAGACATTCATGGGCTATGAAACTGGTAATAGTCTTTTAATATTTAATTCTACAACTTTTTCACAGAGGGACAGAGAAAGAATTTCCAGTCATAGGTTTTTCCAAATGAATATTCTGAAAAGGGGAATGAGAGACTTCTTTGGTTAAATGATTTGCATTTTGTAAAGGTCAGAGTGAGAGAAAAACCCACAATCTAGAAGCAAGAAGAAGACTGTGTAGCATTTAGTCAAGCTGAAGGAAACATTAAGGCCATCAGCGTCAGGTCCACGTATAAGAAACACTTTTTACTATAAGTAGTGTTTTCTTTTTCTTATTCTTTTCTCCTCCCCCTTCTCCTCATTTTTCTTTTTCTTCTGGATATAGTAAGATGAACTCAAGTCATTATAAAAATAAGTAAAATGAAGTTACTTTTCAAAGATGCTGCCATATCAATTTTAACTTTCAGGATCTAAGGTTTAGTATGAGACTTTCAAAATAAATTATTTCAGTTAGGTTTTATTTTCTTAGTTGAAAACAAATGCATACTATATTCCACGAATACTTTGGAATGGGAGAGCCCTATATGTGTAAAATTTGCATGGAATTTTTGTTAAAGTAAAATATTATGTTGCTTTAACATGAGTTCATGGGCATGGAATAAGTGTATAAACGTGTGATACATATATGTTATTTAAAAAACATCAGTGAAAGAGGAACTTTGAGACCTGAAACTCATAGGCTAATGGTTAAGTAAATATAAGAAAGAGGGGAATGTTAGGTTTAGTGATGTTTTAAGCCTGACCAACTGGGTAGATTTTGCTAAAATTCTGGAGAAAAATTATATTTCATGAGAAGAAATTTTACTTCATATCTTAGATGAAGTGTCCCATTCAAGTTGCATTTTATTCTGCCTACAAGCAAACAATAGTTATGCTCAATAAGCTGAAGGACAGATGAAACGCAAACACTGAAAACAGATATTCTTGTTTATTAGGGATAGAAATATGGACTTCTTTAAAAGACATGGTGATAAAATAAAAATAAAAATGGGAAAGTATAATATTTCAAATTTGTTAGGAGTACATAAGAAAGAATATGATCAGTGTTAAAACTCTGAACTATATCATAATTTAAAGAGTGAATAAAGAAAGAGTTAAGTAAAGTAGAAGGAATACTCACAGAGATAATAAAGCATCTTACAAGTTCTTAAAGACAGAGTGCTTGATAAACTATCACAAAAGTTTTGACTTTCTTGATAAAATTATATGGAGATGATAGTTGTAGCAAAGGACTAACACACTGGTGAACTGCATGAGATTCTTCATAAAGAATGAGATATAGCCGGGCTCGGTGGCTCAGCCTGTAATCCTGCACCTTGGGAGGCTGAGGTGAGTGGATTGCCTGAGCCCGCGGGTTCGAGACCTGCCTGGGCAGCGAGACCTCATCTCTACAATAAATCAAAAAATCAGCCGGGCATGGTAACGCATGCCTGTAATTCCAGCTACTTGGAAGCTGAGGCGGAAGGCTCGCTGGAGCCCAGCAG